>NC_060286.1:24119349-24381249 GCF_021613505.1 Equus quagga
AAAAAAATGTTGGAAATTCAAATTTCAAAATGTCCCTTAATATAACATCATAAATCAGAAAAAATTAGGAATAAATTTCAAAATGATCTTCAAGACCTGCTTGCTCAAAATTACAAAACTTTCATGAGAAAAGTTAAAGATGACCTAAATAAGTGGATAGATATACCATGTTCATGGATTGGAAGACTCAATATTAAGACATCCATTCTCCACAAATTAACCTATACATTCAACACAATCCTATCAAAACACCTTGATTCTAAGGTGATTGGCAAGCTGACTCTAAGATGTATAAAATAATTCAAATTCTCTATAGATACAAAATAAGCAATAAATTTTCATTAAATTCAAAAAGTAGAAATAAAAGCAATCACCTTGAGAGACTACAAACTTTACAGGTTTACCTTGTGAAGCTTTTATAAAAAAGTTGGGCATGTGAATATAATTATCTAAGTGCACAAATATGTGGTTCTTTTGGACTTCTCCCCACTGACAGTTTTACACATTTATGACACACTATTGCATGAATCTTCATACAAAGAAATGATATACAGGGTTACAATATTGATAATGTTTACTAAAAGGAAAACTGGGTTGTAATCTAGTGTCAGTGAATGGTCCACAACACGTATAGAGACCATATGGCATTTCAGCTATAAATTACATAATTAGACACTATTAGATTGTCATTTAAAAAAATACAAGGGCATCCTATGACTTTTACTACTGGCACAGTTTACATCTTTCAATTGCAGTAGATCAGCAAGGCTCAAATGGTGGTTTTGGAACCATCCAAGACCCCTTAATTATAAAACTAAGACATTATTTGCCTTTTTCTCACTCAGTTTCTCATAAATGTAAAGTGTAGTTTTTCCAGAGATTACATGACATGTAACATAATAAAAGATTAAATGCAGAAGCAAAAATGAAAATGCAGCTGTTTTCTTTTAAGACAGCAATTAAAGAGATTTCCAAAAGTGCAAAACAATTTTGTCTTGGAAAAGAGCTAAATTTCATTAATTTTTATATTAACACGTAATGGGTTTATAATTATCATTTTTAAGGAATAAATATTTTTAAATTATTAGTTTAAATTTTTAATACGGTAAGTATTGTTACACACAACACACAATAATAAAATTTTTGAGAACTCAAAGAGCTTTTAAGACTGTAAAGTGATCCTGATACAAAAAAATTGAAAATCACTACATATAGTAATAAGTAATTTTTAAGTGGTACATGTGGAGCGAATATTCCTGATTACTAAAATGAAAACCAAAAATTTATTTTAAAAGGGATTATTACCATATGTTAATGTTACCGGGACACTGTATTAAGTCTCTTTCTGGTTCTTAAATTAATAAAGTCCACCAATAAAGAAAAGACCTAAGGCCAACACTACATGAAATCGCATACATAATGCTGTTTTTCTTCTTCCCATCATGATGCATCCTTAGTAGAATCAAGGAACAGAATAGTTTTCCAAGTCTCTTGTCTAACTTTTAAAGTTAAGTATTGCCCACACATTAACCCCTGCCCCCTGCTCGCCCTGTCCTTACTCTATGGTTTTCACCATTGTGCTTATAACCTCCTAATATACTATGTAATTTACCTACTTATAACATTTAGAGTCTGCCACTCCACTCAATATAATGTAAGCTAAACAAGAGCAAGATTTGTTTCTGCTTTATCCACTGATGTATCCTCAGCACTTGTAACAGTGCCTAAGAAAAAATAGGTGCAAAATAAATATTTGTTGAATGAATTAATGGATATTTTACTAAGTGAAATATAAATTTTGTCATTTTACCAGAGAAGAACAAACATATCTTGCAAATTAAAATTTGCAAACTGCCAACAGATACAAAAGTATATAGGAGGGATATAGCAGCTGAAAGAAAAACTCTCAGGGCAGAACAGTTTTCTCTTCTGGCCCCAGAAATGAAGAAAGATAAAAAGAGACGAGGAAAGGAGACAGATTTGGAAATAGTCTGAACTGGGGCAAGAGAAATAACTTTTTTCCCCAATCCTAGGATTCCATGAACATAAACAAAGAAAACTAAGAGTAAGAGCAGCTAACACACCTCTCTTCTCCCGATGTATTTCTTCCAGAAGCTGCTCCTGTCTTTCTATCTGTTCAAAGAGACACTGGAGCTCAGATTCCTTGTTTTCGGTCATATTCCTGAGTTGTTGTCTGCACAGCATCAGCTGGTGCCGCAGACTTTTCTCTCTGTTTTCTCGCTCTTTCAGTTCCTCACAAAGCCACTGAAGTTTAGTCTAAAAAAAATGACATTGATATCTAATTAAAAATAAATCTAGAAAACAGTCACATTTCAAAACATAAGGAAAAAAAGTCATGATAATTTAAACAAATATAAACAATAACTGAGAAATTTAAGCAAAATTTAAAAATACCAACAATGTTTTAATTTGCATAATGGTTTATATTGATGAGGATTTTTAGGCTGCTTAATTTTAAAACGGTTTATGATGAGGATCTTTAGGCTGGTTACTTTTAAAACTGCAGATGAGAAGCAGGCTCCAAGGACTGGAATTTTGCTTGCCCTTTTGAGAGACATTTGCGTTGTGAAGGAAGGGGGGATGACCTTGTAGGGACCTGAAATTGGCCACCCCAGGATATGTCTCTGGCATCGGGATTGTTTGGGGCTGATTGCTTTCGATAAACTGGGACAGAGAAGGAGGCTCTGGGGAATGGAACTTGCCCTTGTTGGGACACACTTACATTTGTAAGGTAAATCTCTGTCTGTAAAAGGTGCCTCCCTCTCTGTACCAGGAAGAAGAAGAGAGATGACCTTATCCCTAGAAACTCTTAATGGGGAAGGCAAGAACTTAAGTTGGTTGCTGTCTGGCAATCTCATGTAACTGATTTAGGGTGGTGGCTTCTAACCTTTCTAACCTTTACTTAATCCGATTTGATTCTTGTCTAAAAGTCATGGGATCACCCAATGACCAGACCCCACCTGCACTGATACCATTTTAACTTTTTTTCATGTTCTTTCCTTTGTCTTGTAAAGAAATGACTCACATACCCATGCCTTATAAAATTAGCCCTAATCCTCAACTCGGGGCAGCAGCAGGAGCTCTGACTGCCCGTGGGTCCTGTCCCCACGCACCAGCTCTGCCTGCCCATGGGTCCTGTCCCCATGCCAGCGGGGGCAGCAGAAGCGGCTCTGCCTGCCCATGGGCCCTGTCCCCATGCTAGTGGGGGCAGCAGAAGCGGCGGCAGCAGAAGCTCTAATTGCCCATGGGTCCTGTCCCCATGCTATTCTATTCTCTAAATAAAAGAGCACTATTGCCAGATCTTAAGAGTCTAAGAAATCTTTCTTTCGACTCCTCGGCTCACCGACCCCGCATCAATATCAGTTAAAAGTTGGAATTATATATATATTTTATATATATATATATATATATCTTAGAATTTAAGCCATGATTTTCTTAGATTTTTATAAAATATTTGCTATACTCTATTATCTTTGGAAAGGCAATACTATGGAAAAGCTTGGCCTACTCAACTTCCAATCGTAACACCATTAGCCCCTTAATTTGATATATAAGGCAATCTAGTACAAGCATTTGAAAAAAAATCAAATGCACCCTAGAATAAGAACTAGAGAATTATTATAAAAGGGAGTTTTATTTCAGAGACTAAAAATAGATAAAATTCCTAGTTTTGATTCCTAAAAATGCATATACCCAGGGATCCAGCTAGTCAGATAGAGAGAGAGATTCTCTATAGTACGAGAGAGATCAAGTCAGCATTTGCCCACACTTAAGAGTAGGAAATTTAATGGAAGGAACTCTCTTTTCTCACGAACTCTAACCTTGCCATTTTTAATATTTAGATACTTAAAGCAGGGATGAGAAAAGAAATTTTTCTTCCACCTTCAATATAACAGGATTTCAGTCAAGTCTCAGGACCTTCCAAGTAAGGCTACCTTCCAAACTCCAGTTGATTTTAAAAAACCTAAACAGTCTTTACCTCAATAAAAAGCAAAATAAGGGAAGCAGTGGACTAGAAAGCAAAATTAGTCTAAGCTAGGGCACAATTTCCCTGAATAGCACTTGTGTGTAAGCAAGAAAGTTCTAGGCCTCCGGAAGTCTAGGAGGTTCTCAGGACATGTCACAGTCTATTAAAAGTAGCTTTAACAGAACAATTTACCCTATGATGAAGTGGGACTGGGATTTGGCCCCTAGACTGGGGGATCCCCATATACATCAGCTTTCAAACACACCTAGAACTGAAAAAGAGGCACGGTTCTTTTGGTCAGAAGGTCTGTCGAGCAGACGGTACCTCTGTGACATAGAATAAACATTATCATTAGTCAAATTATAAAAAAATTATCCAATAATATTGTAAGATGACCAATGTATAACACGTGAATTGTCAGGTGAAGGGAAACTATGCTTGCAAAGCAAAACGTGGATCACATTTGTTAATATAAACTCTTATCAAAAACCAAGGGGGGACTTCATAGAAGTTCCACTTCCAGAATGATGGCATGAGGAGTTCTGTGGAACTCCTGCTCAATGAAATACCCATAACTGCTGAAAATTACTAAAAACAAAAATTAAAGTCTCTAGAAATTGTCCTAAGGCCATTCAGCAAATGAAGAAACATTCACTCAAGAAACTGTTAAATCTCATAAACAACAGCAAAAGTCTGTAGCACCTGAGCCATCATTGACTCTCACCCTCCCAACCCTGTGTGCCAAAAGCCCCACTCTTCATTCCAGAAGGGTACTGCCAAGAAGACAGAGCTCTCTCTTCCCCCAGTTCACAAAGTATAGTCATACGCCATTTAACAACAGGAGGATACATTCTGAGAAATGCGTCACTAGGTGATTTTGTCATTTGTGTGAACATCATACAGTATACTTACACAAACCTAGATAACACACCTAAGCCACATGGCACTAATCTTATTGGACTATCGTCGTATACACGCAGTCCATCCTCGGCCAAAACGTTGTTATGAGGCACATGATTCTATACAGTATTGTGGCAAAATAAGAAAGATATGTGGCCTTTGTGCTAATGAAGTGACTTAGGGTGGAGCCCTCAGTTAGCCTCAGGATGGGGCAGGTAATTAGAGAGTTGGAATTTTCAGCCCCACTCATTGACCTTTAGGACGAGGGGAAGGGGAGACTGGAGATTAAGCTCTATAAAAACTCTTGAACAATGGGATTTGATGAGCTTCCAGGTTACCGAACAGATCCACTGTCAGGAAGGTGACACACCCCAAATTCCATGGGGAAGGAAGCTCTTGTGCTCCGGACCCTTCAGAACTTTGCTGTATATACCTCTTCTGTTCATTTGTATCCTTTATAACAAACTGGTAGCGGTAAATAAAGTATTTCCCTGAGATCTGTGAGCTGGTATAGCAAATTATTAAACCTGAGGAGGGGGCCACAGGAACCCCCAATTTGAGCCAGATTAGATAGAAGTGAACATAACCTGGACACTCACTACTTGTGATCCGCATCTGAAGGGGAGCATGGGGGGCAGCCTTATAGGACTGAGACCTTAACCTGTGGGATCTGTATTAACTCTGGATAGTTAGCGTCAGTCGAATTAAACTGTGGGACACTTAGTTGGTGTCTGCAGAGAATTGGAGAATTATTTGGTGTGAAAAAGTCACACATTTGGAGTCAGAATTGTTATGAGTAGAAACAGATCATGATAGCATGTATCTCAATGGCAGAGCAGACCACTAGCATTCTTTTCTTCACAGGTCTGATTTGCGTTAGCTAAATTCCTGCAAGTGTAGAGGAGACATTGAGAATTCCCTCCTCCACCCACCACTGATAGGGTAGCCTCTGTACCTCAGACACAGCAAGCAGACAATACTGGGGTCCTAACTGTCATTTACCCAGATTGAGTACAAGGCTGTGATTATGAATATAACTTATTTATAAAGATTTTTTTAAATCCTCAACAAAATACTAGCAAATGAAATCCAGCAACATATAAAAAGGTTTTTACAGCATGACTATCCCAGGAATGCAAGGTTGGTTATAATAAATAATAAATTAGCATAATATATCATATGAATAAGAATTATAGACAAAAGCCAATTGATCATATCAAAAGGTGCAGGGAAAGCATATGATGAAATCCAACATCTATTCATGATAAAAGCAATCAACATACTTGGAATAGAAGGGAAATTTCTCAACTTGATAAAAGATATCTATGAAAAAACTACAACTATTATCATACTTAATGGTGAAAGACTGAATGCTGTCTCCCTAAGATCAGAAACAGGAAAAGGATGTCCACTCTCACCACTTCTATCTAACATCATATTAGGAAGTCATGGCAGGGCAATCATGCAGGAAAATGAAATAAAATATATCCACATTGAAAAGAAAGAACATATTTGCATCCATTTGCAGATAACATGCCCATGTATAAGAAAATCCTAACGATTCCACTAAAAACCTATTAGAACTAAGAAAAGAGTTCAGCCAGGATGCAATCTACACAGAATTCGAAATATATTACAATGCACATCTGAAAGTCATATAATGTTATAATCCAATGTCACTGCAATACAGAAATAAAATTAAAATTAAAAAAATAAAATATGAAAAAAAAGTTCAGCAAGGTTACAGTATATAAGATAAATATACATAAGTCAACTGTATTTCTATACACTTGAATGATCAATCCAAAAATAAAGTTAAAAAGGCAATCATATTTACAACAGCATCAAAAGAACAAACTACTTAATAATATACTTTTTAAAAGAAGTCTAAAACTTATACTCAAAAGACTACAAAACACTGTCCAAAAAATTAAATAATGTCCAAATAAATGGCAAGATATCCCATGTACAGAGATCAGAAGACTTAATATTGTTAAGCTAGAAATACTCCCCAAACTAATCTACAGATTCAACACAATTCCTATCAAACTGGCTTCTTTGGGAGAAATTGAGAAGCTGATCCTAAATTTCATATGGACATTTGAAATGTCCCAGCATAGCCAAACAGAGGTGTTGAGAAAGAAAAGCAAAGTTGGAAGACTCACACCTACCCATTTCAGAGCTTAACACAATGCTACAGTAATCAAGACAGTGTAGTACTGGCATATGCACACACATACAGATCAATGGAATAGAATTGAAAGTCCAGAAATAAACCCATATATACATATACGTGTGTGTGTATATATATATATATATATATATATAGTACATCGATTTTCAACAAGGATATCAAAATAATTTGATGAGGAAAGAACAGTCTTTCCAACCAACAGTGCTGGGACAACTGAATACCACATGCAAAAGAATGAAGTTGGACCCATACCTTATACCATATACATAAATTGACTTGAAATGGATCAAAGACCTAAACGTATGAGCTAAAAATGTAAGACTCCTAGAAGAAAACATAGGCATAAGTCTTTGTGACTTTGGTTTGGCAATGATTTCTTAGATATGACATCAAAAGCACAGACAACCAAAGAAAAAGGCTGACAAATGGGACGTCATCACAATTAAGAACACAGTCCTTCAAAGGTTACAATCAACAAAGTGAAAAAACAATCCTCTGAACAGAAGGAAATATTTGTAGATCGTGTATCTGAGAAAGGACTTGTATCTAGGATACATAAAGAACTCAGTAATAAAAAGACCAATTGAGAACTGAGCAAAAAATCTAAATAGACATTTCTCCAAAGAAGATATACAAATGACCAAAAGCCACATGAAAAGATGCTCAACATCATCAGCCATCAGGTAAATGTAAATCAAAATCATGATGAGATTCCACTTGCACCCAGTAGGATAGCTGTATCAAAAAGACAGATGAGAACAACCATTGGTATATACATGGAGAAATTGGAATTCTCATGTACTAATGGCAGGAATGTACAATAGTGCAGCCACTTTAGAATACAATCGGGCCCGTCTTCAAAAGGTTAAACATAGTTACCAAAACTATGGCAACCCAAATGAACCCAAATGAACATCAACTGATAAGTGGATAAGTAAAATGTAGTGTTATCCACACAATGGACTGTTATTTAGCCAGAAGTGAAGTAATGACACATGGTACAACATAGGTGACTCTGCTAAATGAAAGAAGTCCATCATAAAATAAAGGACCACATATTGTATGATTGCATTTGTATGAAATGTCCAGAGTAGGCAAATCTATAGCAGATTACTTGTTGACTAGGGCTGTGGCGGGGGGTGGGATGGACAGATTAGAAGGTAATCTCTAAAGGGTCCAGATTTTCTTTTGGGGGTAAAGAAAATGTTTCAAAAATCATTGTGGTGGTGGCTGCACATCTCTGTGAATGTACTAAAAACTACTGATTGGTACACTTGAAATAGGTAAATTGTATAGTATAGTATTCCAACTCAGCTTTCATTTAACAAACAAACAAACAAAAGGAGGGCCGGCCTGGTGGCGCAGTGGTTAAAGTTCGCATCTTCCGCTTCGGCTGCCCGGGGTTCGCCGGTTCAGATCCCGGGCACGGACATGGCACCGCTTAGCAAGCTATGCTGTGGTAGGCATCCCACATATAAAAAAAAAAAACGTGGAGGACGATGGTCACGGATGTTAGCTCAAGGCCAGACTTCCTCAGCAAAAAGAGGAGGACTGGCAGCAGATGTTAGCTCGGGGCTAATCTTCCTCAAAAAAAAAAAAAAAGGAAAGGAGGAAGTAAGAGTGTGTGAAAGCAAAGCTAAAATTAAACTTCCCTGAAGAGACGGTACCTGGCTTTAGTACCTGCCTCACAATTCATAGGCCTTTGTCGTGTCTGAATGTCACTGGATAAATACGGAAATCCCCAACTTAAATTTGCCTATGGACTTCCAACTATGATTGCAGAAATTTAATTAAGGCTGCTTTACTTTCCAATATCCACTTTGAAATACTCATTCAAATACCAAAACAGATAAAAATGTTCCATTGGACAGGAAACCAGGAAACATGATCAACTCTTTACTAGATAAATGGAGCACTTTCTACTAAAGCATTGAGGCCAGCCTGGGTGGTCTAGTGATTAAGATTTCGCCCTCTCACTGCTGAGGCCTGGGTTCATTTCCTGGTCAGGGAACCATGGCCTCCATCTGTTGGTTGTCATACTGTGGTGGCTGCATGTTGCTGTGATGCTGAAAGCTATGCCACTGGTATTTCAAATACCAGCAGGTTCACCCATGCTGGACAGGTTTCAGTGCAGCTTTCAGACTAAAGACAGACTAGGAAGAAGGACCTGGCCACCCACTTACGAGAAATTGGCCATGGAAATGCTATGAACAGTAGCAGAGCTGATATGGTGCCAGAAGGTGAGAAGATGGCCCAAAAGACTGGGCAGGGTTCCGCTCTGCTGTACACAGGGTCACCAGTTGTGAGAATCAACTCGACGGCACTAACAACAAAGCACTGAGGAAGAATACACGGTCAGGGTACGGGTGAGTGATATACCACCACGCCCATCTAACCACACATGGGAGACAAGGAAGTGAATTGGACTGTTCTTTAGTAAGCATACTCTATACATAGAGTGGAGCACATATTGAAGGCTAGAAGTCAAGCGACTGTTACAATATTCTAAACAAGTGAAAATGGTAAGAGATTGAGACTTAAATGTTAGGGGTTAGGGATAAGGGAGAATAATAATTCAGTATTGATGGCCAAGTTTCTAGCTTAAGAAACTATGAAACAGGAAATCTAGAAGCAGCAAAGAATTAGGGGTTAAGAAGTTAACATCAGATTGGAATATGTTGAAGTTGTTAGGACTAAGAAACACAGAAGTACACAGATGACTAGTTGGATATATAGATCTAAAGCTCAAGAAATATGGATGAGAGATACAGACTGAAGAATCAACAGTTTGGAGGAAGTTAAAAGCATAGGAATAGATAAAATAGCACATGGAAAGTGTCTACAGAAAAGACAGAAGTGGGATTAGAAGAGATAAACACAAGAGAAATCTAAAATAAAGCTGGGAAGAAGTACTTGGAAAGGGAGGAGGAAAATCCAAGAGTTTGGGGTGATAGAACCCCAAAGGAAGAAAATACAAGATGGATATGCTCAATGTCAGAGACTGTCAAGAGGAAGGAACAGACATATTTAGCAATTAAAAAAATACATATCTTCGTCAAAAAATAACTACAGTTCAGCCCATCAAATCAAAATAGGACTGAATATATGAACATCACGCTGTTTACGGTGATTACGCCTACCGAGGAGAGAGGCGTAAAATGGGAGATGAGGGTAGATATTCAAAACTTATTCTCCGTACTTCTATATTCTTAGAATCTTTAAAATGAAAATGTATTCAACGCATTATGCAATAAAAATTATTTTAGACAATTTAATCAGTAATTTTAGGTATAGGTCAGTTGGAAAATGATCTAAAACACTACTAAGCGATTAATTTATTAATTGCTATTAACTATGCAAAATAAGAGAAAGCCTATGCTAGCGCTGCCACATCTATATCAAAACTACCAACTGAATCTATAGACCATGCATTTTGTTCCCCTCATCAAACTCTGCCAGTTCTTCAAGAAAAATAAATAAACTGAAAAGCCCTAGTGAGTACCATATTATAATTAGTATGATAAGGGAAAAGGGAAAGGTTAGATATATAGTTTCTGGAAAAGACATTTTCAACCAAATCTTTTTGCTATTTATTTGGCACCTCAAACACATACACATCTTTATCCTTGCATATTAAATAACTTAATACACTAAATCCTCAAGATTTTTTTCAAGAATTTTTTAATATTCTTCAATTAAAAGCTTCTTGGGAATAATGTGTATTCATGTTCATGCACAAACACACACACACTACAACTAGTACAGTGTTCTGCACATAGTGAGGACTTGACTCATGCAACTAAATGAAAAGTTGGATGCTATTAAGTTCTTGTAAAGAGATAGCACCTTGCGTTCAAGTAAGAACACAGGAAAAGAAAATGATATCTTGAAAACAAAAAATCCAAAGTGTTTTTTTTGTATTACGGTATTTAAAAAGCTTAATGAACATTCAAAAGTAACACTTTTAGGACCCAAACACTATCAATTCGGATTATAAAAATATCACCTCAAAGAAGAGTTGGAAGGATGTACATACGCCAGCCTTGACAACTCTGTCATTTAGGCACCATTCTAAACAACAGCTCTCAGGCAGCATTTTGGAAAGCTACAGGCTCTGATTCTGTTCAACCAACTTTGTACTCATAAATTACTTCACCAAGGATCCAGATATCAACTCCTGTGTTTCACAATTTGAGGAAGTTAGGCAAAAAGTAAATCTATAACCCTCATATCCACCTTTCAAAACTCAAGTACTTGGAGACTAGAATACATTTTCAAAATTATTTAATCACTGTCAACAGAAATGTTAAAGATTAGCTCCCCCAGGAATAGTCTAAGTGTTATTTAATATCATCAAAAATGTTTAGATATTAGAATATTAAATTGATTTACTAGTATGGTGGAGATAATTGTCACCTGTTGACAGAGAATAAAATGAAATAACTTTGATATACAAAAGAAATACATACACACAAGATGAAATTTAAAAGAGATAAACCTGAAGGAATGCACTTAAAAAAATAGCAATCAAATATGGATTGATAAAAGGTATGGGGTTTACAGTTGACCTCAAAAGGCCTTGGGAGAAAAGAGTAAAAGGAGACAGATTATTCAACAGAAATACCAACTGTTCTAGTATCAAGTCACTGTTAGATGATGTTACAGAACTTAATTTGGTTGGTTTACATCAGAGATGGCAAATGTAAATGCTAAAGGTGCCAGGTAGGAAACATCAACAAAAGTGGATAAAAAATATGTTTTCTTTTGTTTTTCTTGAAATATGCCACTCAATCAGGCTACTATTTTATTGTTTTACCATTTTGTACTGCACATGGACATAAGAGATATATCTATTTCTCCTAAATCTACTTTGAGAAAACTAACATGCAAGCATAATGATAAAATGCAACTAATACTTTCTACCATGTTGGGAATCAATAGAGAATAGTGTGGATAATGCCAAACTACGGTTAAGCTAACTATATTAAGAAAGCTTAATGAACTTTCAAAAGTAACACATTTAGGACCTGAACACTATCATGTAGAATTATACAAACACAACCACAAAGAAGCAGCTCTGGAAGGACACCCCTTCTAATGTGGTCATGTCCATGATTCTTCTCAGCTCCAACAGTTTTCTACCACATGAGAATGAAACCCTAGAGTTATCAGATCTTCTGACATCTCAAAAGGAAAACAAATTCCATGCTGTAATCATCCAAAGGCTTGATTTTTTTAAATATTCGCTACCAATTCAATTTTTTAAAACCCTTATGTTCCAAACAAAACGAGTCCCTGTGGCTCATCAGTTTCAATCACCCAGTGTAATCTGTTCTTGCCCAGTAATTTAACTTGGAAAATAACTTCCCGTTTCCCTTTTCTCAATGCTATTCCATTTACTCCCTCCCAATCCTTGGGCTGCGTTCACTACCACTGTTAGGAGGTGATAACAGAGAAATAACAAATCTGTTTTGTCATTAACAATAACCCTACTGGTTGTGGTAAAAACAAAACAATAACCAAAAAAAGTCTCTGAAACAAAGCATTAATCAGGTTTGATACGTGTTGCAGACTGAATGGTGTCCCTCTCAGATCCATGTCCTGAAGCCCTAACCCTCAGTGTGCCTGTATTTGGAGACAGGGCCTTTAGGGAGGTACTTAATGTTAGAAGATGTCATGAGTGTGGGGCCCTGATCCTGTTGGGTTGGTGTCCTTAGAAGAAGAGAAAGTGAAACTCTCCTTCTGACTCCCAACCCCCAACTCTCCCAACCATACCCTTACCCCCTACTTTACTCCCCCAACTCCCACTCCCCACATGGAAGGCAGTCATCTACAAGCCAGGAAGAAGTCTCACCAGAAACCAACCCTGGCACTCTGATCTCAGACTTCTAGGCTTCAGAAATGTGAGAAAATAAACATCTGTTGTTCAAGCCACCTAGTCTGTGGTGTTTTGTTATGGCAGCCTGAGCAGACTATTACAATATCACCTACGGCTTCAGTTTCTTCCTATGAAGCCTTCATTCCATTGCTATACAAAATTAAAAATAACATAGTTAGACGCTTGTTAAGATTTGAATATGTATGCAGAACATATTAATCCTACAAAACAAAATATCAACTTATGGAAATTTAATCAACCAATAATCAATTAGGAGAATCAGCGTTTGTTAGAGAAACACCCAGAATCTTTCATTACGTTTATCTTGAAGGAACAGCTTGGAACACAGTATAGGAATTACTTTACCAATTTCAAATAATAATTAGCTGACAGGGCTATTAATCACCGTACAAACACCATTCTATCAGCCACTCACGAGAGTATCTTACAGATTACATAATAGGCTCATTTATTTAAGTACATCAACTAGTATTGCTAAACAAACCAAAATAAAGAAAGAATTTCTAAATAAGGCAGTTTTTTACCTTCATAGTTGATAGCTTGCAATTAGGTGGGAATATTCATAAGTATCTAGTCAAACAATCAAAATGATCTTTTTAATCAGTAAGAGTCCTCTAGTGAGATTTCATGTAAAATATACTAAAGTCACTAAGGAATAACTCATAGCTAAAAACCAAGGAAAACAGAAAATTCAAATACAAAGATTATAGCTGATAAAGTTAGCATTAATATTAGGACCCACAATTTTGTTGCTTTTAACTACTTGCTTCCTTTGCCAAAACTCTAAAAACAATTTTGAAAAGAAATGTTTATGCAGGAACCAAAAATAAAGAAAGAGGATGGCAAATTTTTAGAATATGCTAGGCCACCAAAACAAGAATTAAACCAGAACTGCAAAAGTCAAATCTAAATCAACTTCAAAATATATATCTTTCAGTAATACTCTCTCCACTTTTCTACTTAGTCATATAATCAAGAAGAAAGAAAGAATATCTCCATAATAAGAGTCCATATTTAAAAATATAAAATGCTTTTCTCTAATTAAATTGAATGTGTTCCACATACACAATCTAAAGAATATGTCAAACAAATGAATCAAGATACCTGAGTATTGGTATCACATTTTGATGTCTCCATCAGGAGGAGAGAATACTAAATGACTATTCACATCCTTCAACAAGAATTAAATACTCTCTGTCTAATACTTCGCACACAATGACTGCTTTAAAAAACCATATCATTAAAAAGACAATATTCAGGGGGCTGGCCCCGTGGCCGAGTGGTTAAGTTCGCGTGCTCCGCTGCAGGCGGCCCAGTGTTTCATTGGTTCGAATCCTGGGCACGGACACGGCACTGCTCATCAGACCACGCTGAGGCAGCGTCCCACATGTCACAACTAGAAGGACCCACAACGAAGAATATACAACTATGTACCGGGAGGCTTTGGGAAGAAAAAGGAAAAAAATAAAATCTTAAAAAATAAAAAAAAAAAAAGACAATATTCATAAATGTAAAGTTTATATTCAAGTGTAGATTACACAACCAATGGAAAGAAACAAGGGCACAGAGTTCGGAGACCCAGATTCTAAACCCTTATCAGTAACTAACCAGCTTTATGTCCTTAGGTAAAACTCAAAATGCTCAGGGCCTCTTTCTCATCTACAAAATGAGGAAATCAAACCACATGATCTCTAAAGCTCTCTCAACTATAATATTCCAAAAACAGTAGGGAAAAGCAAATGCTCGTCAACATCTAGAACACATTATACTATAAAAAGTGTGACTCAGGGCCAGCCCCATGGCCTAGTGGTTAAGATAGGTGCACTCTGCTTTGGCAGCCAGGGTTCAGTTCCCAGGCACAGACATACACCACTCATCAGCAGCTATGCTGTGGCAGGGACCCACATACAAAATATAGGGAGATTGGCACAGGTGATAGCTCAGGGAAAATCATCCTCAAGCAAAAAGAGGAAGATTGGAAACAGATGTTAGCTCAGGTCAAATCTTCCTCAGCAAAAAGAAGTGTGACTCTTTGGGATGATTCCAAACAGGATAATATAGGAAAATATCCCAATGCTTTGGAAGTATATTTTTTATCTGTATCATCTTAAAGTTTACAATTCTATTCAAAAAAAGTAATATTTGAGAATTAATATATTTACCAAAATTTAATCTGCTTGTTATTTATTCTTTGGTGATATTTAAGATGAGGAAGTAACCTGAGTAGGAAAATGCAGCAAGCCTAATATAATTACTCCTTAAGAAAAATATTTTTTGAGCATTTAGCCAAGCATTGTGGTAAATGCTAAAGATGCAATGAGGAACAGGATAGACACAGGTCTTCCCTCAAAAAAGCTTACAGACTAAAGAAAGAGGAGGAGTTTTAAATGGGAATTTCAACAGTGGGATAAAGGCCAAGAACGAAAAGAGCTCTAGAGCCAAAGCAGCATATAAAGTCACCTTTGTGCCATCTCACAGGAATAATGAGTACTGGACTCCCAGAAGTAAATGTGTTCTTCTGTAAAACAACGGAGCGCTCAGGATGCTGCCTTGTGCTAAAGAGCAGCTGACATCAGCTGTTCTCTTGTTATATAAAATGATACTTAAGATCTGGGATCAACAGCGATGCTCGCTAGTATGGTCATTCCATCCTGATGGTGCCTGTCTGCTCTAGATTTGATAAATTGTCCCTGTTTTCTCACTGTGAATATCTCTGCCACTTCTCATTTCTTTCCATGATTTGAACCTAAACTCTGATCTGTGCCTTTGTCTCTGCTTCTCTTTGCGCCATCTTGTCCAAAGGACACTTTCTTGATATCAGTCCCTGTGGTGGAAACTCTTTCAATACTTCTGCTAGCTTGCCCAGCCAGGACCCTGCATGCCTGTCTATTCAGATACCAACCTTTGACTTAGGATCTTCTAGTTTGGGTTGAAAATCCTGGGCATCTCTTTCTTTCTCCATCACTCTCTGACATAACAATAAATATTACTTGTATATTGTCACCAAAATATCACTCCAGTCTGTGCTTTCCTCTGAATCTCTATAATTTCCTTAATTCAGACTCTTATCCTACCTCATCCAGAGATCTGGGTCTCACCCAGACAACTCTTGACTGGTCTTCCTGCCTTTGGTCTTCCCACCTCTAATCCACCTTTCACATCACTATCTGCGTGATGCTTCTAAAATACGAAAATGAAGGTGCCGGTCCAGTGGCGTAGCAGTTGGGTTCGCGCACTCCATTTCAGTGACCCAAAGTTCACAGGCTGGGATCCCGGGCGTGGACCTAGCACCATTCATGCAGCCCCACTATGGCGGCATCCCACATAAAATAGAGGAAGATTGGCATAGATGTTAGCTCAGGGCCAATCTTCCTCACAAGAAAATAAAAAATAAATAAAATAAAATATGAAAACCAACATGCCACTCTCCTGTTCAAAACTCCTTCATGGTTTCCCACTAAACACACAACTGAACCTAAGCCTTTAAAAGGGCATACGATGCTCTTCTTGATGGAACTAATCTCTAGCTCCTTCTAGAGCCTCATGCCTGCCATTCTCTGTCTCACACTTTCATATTGCAGTATTGCCAAATCACTTGGTTTCTTTGTATTTATCATGCTGCCTTTCTTTTGTGCCATTCCTACAAGTGTTTGCTCTGCATGCATGCTCTTTCCTCACCTGGCTAGCTTCAAGGTTCATCTGAGACACCAGCCTCCACACCAGCTTCTGTATAATTCTATCACAGCTCTTCCATTTAATATTGAAATTATCTACATAAGAGTCAGCTTTTCTAGAGAAAATATGTTCGTCAAGAGGAAGGATTATGTCTTAACTCATTTTTATGCCCACAGCATGAAACAGAGCATCTGGGACATAGTACTTTCTCAGTAAATTCTCTGTTAAACTGAATAAAATTTGATCTCTACATGCCTTGTCAACATTTATGACAAAAACAAATCCCTAATCCCTGGGAACTCTTTGTCTGGTATTCCTTAACAACCATCTCAACCCTCCCAATAACGTATTATTCTTACTACTCATTGGTGATTTTATCCGTGAGCCTGGCCCAACTTAGTTGGACTTCATGTTTATATTATGCCACTACCAGCAACAAAGCAACAGTGACACAATGCCCACTCAATCCTCTAGTTCTTCTAGGATTAACACTAACAGAAGAAATTCATTTGGCAGATTTATGAAAACAATTACCAAACGCCCTTAGAGGTCCTTCTAATACAGCAAGATGTCAGCACGGACTAGCTGAATAGCAATTCTACATTCCATAGAGTTTTTGTCCTCTGACTTGAGATCTTATCTTCAATACTTATAGAGCTGTCCAGTCATAGTTCAGGAGAATTACAGGATTGTAGCCCATCAATGACCTAAGCCATCTTTCTGGTAAATAGATTCAATTCCTCCTAAGTCAGCTGGTCAGTGTGGTATTGCTTATCACAATCCTTTTATACTGTAGAGGAACAGTTGTCTCATGCAGTATTAAAACTCGTCTGATCAGAAGTTCACTCCCATTAAATGATAAGGGAAAACTGCTCACTAGCTCCCAAATTAAAGAACTATGATTAAGAGTCATCTCTAGCTCTCATAATTTAACTGATCAACAGCAGTGAACGCTTTCTGTTCAGAAATGATAAAGATTTCAACTTGAAAGAACATTCCAAGCACATTGCTCTTGTTGGAACTGTGGAGTTGGGACAAAGAAAAATGAGAAATGCTTTATTAATGCACAGCAAAAGTTTCTAGCCAAAAAGTTCTGAGACAGTAAAATACGTACATTCTAAATTTCCTATGCAGGTTGCATAAATACAACTTTGCATCTGATTCTATCAAAAATGATTAGGAATACACAGGATCACTGTACTTAAAGTAAGACAGAAAATTTTACATGGTTGGGCAAATTGCAATGTTCAATCATAATATTGTTAGTTTCTTATTAAGAATGCTTTTTTTTAGAGGCTGCTGTAAGGCATATCTGCCTTAGATAGGGTGAACCTTGTCTTTCTCCCACCTCCTACCTGTACCTCAGTCACCAATCTCAGGGCATTATCTGTGTTTACTCAAATATTCTAATCCTCTTGCCATTATTATACCTATAATTAGCCAAGTGGAGAAGTTCTACATATTTTTTGTATGGCCAAATTTAAATATTACATTTTTGTAGAAGCCTTTTACGTGCTGGCAGCATCATACCCTCCCAGCACAAACATCATACTTAGCTCTTCCCTCTTCTGGTTTCCTTTGTCAATGTTTACACATTTCCATAATGACATAACACACCTTAGGAGTTTTTCAAACTTGTTTACATCTCCATCTTCCCTGTTACCTTCCATGGCTTGCTAACACTTACAGACAGTTTGTAAATGAGAACACAAGACACTCAGAGAAGTGATGGGATTTGCTTGAGCCACACAGAGTATTTAGAAGGCTTTGAGCTCACCCTCAGGAACCGAAATATAATTAGTATTTATGGGTAAATGAAGATTGGTGTCTGTCTTCAAGGAAAGTCTGTCTACAAGCAAAAGAAGAATTTATCTCTTTGACAATCTAGTTTTAATATTTCAACAGTTTTACCTTCCTTTATTCTCTCATTCTATGTCTATATATTTAGGCTAATTTTAAAATGTTAAGTTAAAAGAACACGGAGGTATCTTAAATGCACTACAATGATATCTTCCCCAGAAATAACATACTATAGCTTCATATGCTCGGTTACTTGGCAAAAGGTATGGCTAGCCCAAATAGAACATTTTGAAGGTCATAAATATTAGGCTAACTTTAGGATACAAAGATTAATTACCTTGCTTTCTGCTAACCAGCGATGTGGGTCACAATTAATATCAGAACCAGATGAAAAAACCTACAAAAAAGAAGAAATAGTCTATTAGAAGTAGATTTTTCTATGAAAGGAACTTACATAAATGAAATTATTCACCATGACATCCAAAAGTTTGGTATCTAAATTTAAGAGTTTGAAAAGAAGAAAGTTTAGGGGCCAGCCTGGTGGCATAGTGGTTGGGTTTGTGTGCTCTGCTTCGGCAGCCCAGGATATGCAGGTTCAGATCCCGGGTACAGACCTAGCACTGCTTGACAAGCCATGCTGTGGCGGCATCCCACATAAAATAGAGGAAGATTGGCACAGATGTTAGCTCAGGGCCAATCTTCCTCACACAAAAAAAATTTAAAACTAAAAAAATAAAAAGAAGAAAGTTTATACCAATACTCAACCAATTTCAAACCACCACTTGTTTTAAGTTTATTTATATGAGCATGTATGTATGGTTGTATGTATGTACTGACAGTACAGATTTAGCTCATATATAGAGACATGAATCAACTTTCAAGTGCTATCATTGCTAGAATGTCTAGAGGCTAACTCCACAGAGTTCTGTAGGCAAGCAGCCTTAATTAAACCAGTACTCCATTTGTGTTCGTTTCTTTTCCTCAGTCTTGTTCCATGTAATGTATTTCACTAAGGGTTAGATGTAATTACACAGAAACTTAATTCTTTGTCTCATTTATCCTTTAGTTTTATACTATGAGGGCCATTTTGTTTCATTAATGGTTGTATAGAACTGACAGAAACTAATCAACATGACTTCATGCAAACATCGCTTTATTTTTCATGATGGTAACAAAATCCTGCAACAAATAGGTTGTGTATACCAGCTACCCCGATTTCCTTCACACCAACTCATTTATAAAATCCCCTGGCATCTGGTTCTGCCTTATTACTGATAAAACTGTACTCAAAGGGCGTCAGTGACTTTATAATTGTAAACACAAAAGTCTTTCTCAATTCCTACTTTCTTTGAATCTTGTGCTACCTATGATATTTTTGCAGGACTTCTTTCTAGAAATTTTCTGCTTAAAAACATCCTATCCCTCTACAAGAGATGTCTATTCCTATTCTCAAATACTTCCAAACTTCCTAAGGTGTGTGCACATCATTCCTCTAAGGAATAGCATTAGCTAATTCATTTAGACATATGATGAATGCATAATGAGTGCCAACCGCATGCCATATACAAGCGTGCTTTCTTACATCCAACCTTTCTCTCATCCGCTTTTCTCACTCAACTCTCATGCCCTCTCTGCTTTTTCAGTGAAACTTTCCTTAATCACTCTAGTTCATAGTATTTTCTTCCTCTTCTGTGTTGAATATTTGTAAATGTCCATTTGTCATTAATTAACGCTGTTTCTATTATTCTTTTTCATTCACCTCTGTCATAGTCTCAATCAAATCTTCAGTGACCTAAGATATAGTGTTAGAGATTAAAGTCTAAAATAACCTGAGATGAGTATAATTAATGTTCATATTTTGGGATTTGCTTTACAAATTTATATACAGTTTAGTGTTTAAGAGAACAGCCTTGTCTGCTTACAAGTGGTATGACAATTTCTCTAAGCTGCCCATCCATAAAGTGGCCAAAGTATAAATTAAATAAGGCCAAGGTATAAATTAAATAAAATGAGTGTTAGCACAGTCTGGCACAAAAACACTATTATTACTATTAACTGCATATCAAGATGTTATCATCAATAAATAGGCTTCAAAATCCACTATGACAAGAGCACTATAACAGGCATTTGTCATAAAAAGATAAAAGGAAGAGAAAATAGATATACTTGTATACACACACACACACACACACATATAGGTATATATATACATAATGTATGAATATATTACAAAAAAGGCACTACCATCATGATAGCTAACATAAGTTGAGTACCTACTTAGTGTAAGATATTTCACACTATAACATGCAGCTTCCATATCTTATTTTACTTTATTTTCATAATAAGCCAAGTTATAAATAGGACACAAGACTGGTCTATGAAACGATGTGTCTTTAATTCAGACACTTTCCTAATTGTTTCCTAATGGTAGTAGTTTATTAAGTGTCTGTCCTTAAGTTTTTAAACACTACATGCATTTACTAAGATGGATTAAGTAATAAATATGGTAGCTGGAAAAAGAAAAATATAATTAGCAATAATACAATATGCCCAGAGACTTTTCTCAGGTTCATTTGTTACATATCTATTATTCAATCCATTCCATAGCACAGTCAATCTCTATATAAAATGGCTGAAAATTTCATCAGCAATATTTCAAGAATCAACAAATAACAAAGAATAATTGGAATTATTCCATTTTTGAAAACATTTTACAAGGACCACCACTCTCCCATAGATCTCTGAACTATAAAGAATCAATTTTATTTTAACAAACACCTTGGGTGATTACTGCGAAGTGAGAACAAATGTTATGTTCTTGGGTATTCATTTTTTTCAATTTTATAGGAAGAAAACAACAGAAGTTATTAATGGAAAGAGACCCACAACGAAAAAAATGTATACTTAAAAAGAAAAAAAAGCTTAATAGAATTTCCTTTCTTTTAGATTTACTTTCCACCCAGCACTGGATTGAATTAGTCTCTCTCTAGGGGGAGAGGTGTAAAGATTCATTACCAGAATCACTCCATTCTGAAAGCCTATTAAAGAAGACGGTGCTTTTCAGAATATGGCAGAAGGAGAATTTGCACCTCATAAAGGAATAAAATATTTAAGCAATCTGTTATCTGCACACTATGTGTTAGCCTATGATTGCCCATAACAAAGTTTATAGATCTTATAGCATGATCCAAATGTTTCCATTTTTACATCTCTACTTGATTGAAAACAAACCATCCTGAGACAAATACTTAAATATAGAATAAATATTACACTGTTAATATGTCTTCCTTTAGATGAAATGTTGATTTCAAGGCTACACATCCTTTTAATATACATAAACAAGACAAATCTTAAATTCTAGAAAACTTTTTTTTTAATTTTTATTTTTTGAAAGATTGGCACCTGAGCTAAAATCTGTTGCCAATCTTCTTTTTTTTTGTTTCTTCCTTCTTCTCCTCAAAGCCCCCCAGTACATAGTTGTATATTCCAGCCGTGAGTGCCTCTGGTTGTGCTATGTGGGACGCTGCCTCAGCATGGCCTGATGAGCGCTGCCACGTCCATGCCCAGGATCCGAACCGGTGAAGCACTGGGCTGCCGAAGGGGAGCGCGTGAACTTAACCATTCGGCCACAGGGCCGGCCACAGTCTTAAATTTTAAAACGCAGCATTAGACAGAAAAACAAATAAACCAGCATTATAACAGGCCCCACAACAGGTCTGAAAAAGTTAGTTTGTCCCCTAAAGCCAGTTATTTCTCATATTTGGCTCATAGCCCTCTCAAACTGACATCGAGCTTTTTAAAAAATGTATATAAAAATACATATTGTAAAAATTCCATCAACTCTACCAAATTCTATCAGTGGAAATATTTCTGTTAAAGTTGAATCCTAAAACACCTTCAACTGTAAGAGTACAATTATAGTTTTATTTTCTTTAAGATACAACTTAAGAAAGAGAAGAAGAGGGTGGAAAAAAAAGGATGGGAAGGAAGAGTGGGAAAAAGAAGGGAAAGCAGTATGACTAGGGAAAATCATTTTATAGGAGAAAAAAGACAAATGACAAAACAAAAAGAAGAAACTCCTGATGAAAAGTACAAAGAAAGAAAGAAAAGAAAAGCACTTACGCACAACACTGTAATTTGAGCGCTGTCATATCATCAAATGAAATAAACACAGGGGTGAATGATGGCTCAACCGTAATGTGCTATGGTTATACCATATGAAAGCAATGCAATGCTCTCTGTATGGAACCTAGCAGTACTGGAACCTAGAGGTAATAGAGGTGTTTACCTTCAAGGAATTAAGAACATCATTATTACTTCTGTTTTTATTTATCATTTTGCTAGAACTATAAATCGAGTAGCAATATTCCATTTTAAAGACAGAAAAACCAAATTAAATATAATTTGTTTCAATAAGGAAGGCCAATAGCATAGTGGTCACTTGTGTAAGCTCCAGAGTTAGACTCCCAAGGTCTGAAGTCCTAGTTCTGGAATTTAACTAGATATATGGCCAGGGGTAAGTTCTTAAGCCCTCTAAGCCTTACTTTTTCTTGTCCAAAATGAATTTAATCAGATAACCTAAAGGAAAGGGTGGTTTTAGGGGGTAAGGGAGAGAGTGCATATACCACACTTACCACAGTACCTGTAATATATGTACTATAATATAATAGTGCTCAATAGATATTAGCCAGTAATATTCTTACAACAGCAAAAATGGCCTGTGATAATAAAAAATTCAAAATCCAGGGCTCTTGACTCCAAGGATATTTTTTAGTCTGAACTGCTGCCTCTCTTGTAACACATTCTCTTTATAGAGTGAGACAGGCAATTCAATGGACTAACAGCACGCCTTCTCTCACCATGACTGTGCAATAGATAGAGTACCTCATTCTAAAGAATGCAAGACATTATTTTGTTTCATAAAATCTTCCGGAATACAAATGTGACTACCATGTAACCACGTATTAAAATCTTACTATAATTATATATTAGGAGACTAACTGAAAGGCACAATGGGAACTCATACTTACTTTCAATTTCTCCATCGAGTCCCTGGAGAAGGTTTTACAAGCAGCGTCAATTTCCTTTCCTATCACACCAAGAATGGATTCCTGTTCAGTCTCCAGACAAAGAAGTTGATCCTTGAGCTGCAATCTAGCCTCTTCCATCCTCCTTAAGTGCTCTTCTTCATTGCTTATCTGTTTTTCCTAAAGCATTGATAAGAAATAAAAACAGAATTATTAAGTGGAAGCAAGAAACACCTGCAATATCTGTACAACCAACTCAAAGAAGTGTAGTAGAAAACAGACCTGCCTCTGCGATCCCTTCACTTTACTAAACAAAACATTCTGCCTACTCATTAACTGAGGTCAAGTTATAGAGATTTCTCAAGTTAAGGCATGGAGGGAACTGGTGAGTGGATACATGGCAAAGAAAGTTATAGTAATTCTATAACCAAAAGAGAAAAAGGAGTTGAAAAAAACCTCTTTCACCATTTTAATAACATAATGCCATTCATGGATTAGAGAGTAAAAGCTGATGCCACAAACTGACTTTGAGCTTTCAACAAGTATTAGTAAAACACTAGAAAATGTAAATGTCAAATAAGATAGTGTTAGTTTATTTCAGAAAAAAATGTGTTACTACCTTTATCTCATCAAAACATAGTTTTTAAAGTCTAAGCTTTCAAATGGAGTCATACTACAGAAATGCTCTGAGTCATGAAAATTTGATAAACGCAAGATCGAGGTACTGTTCAAGTAAACAAATATATTTAATGAAAATGGGTTTATAAGGAACCCTTTAAGAGATTATTTAACAGATTAGAAGGACTTGGGGGCCCCCTTTAGACAAACAATTCTTTTTCTTTTCTTTGTTTTTTAATTTTTTTTGGTGAGCAAGATTGGTCCTAAGCTAACATCTGTTGCCAACCTCCCTTTTTTTGCTTGAGGAAGATTGTCCCTGAGCTAACATCCATGCAAATCTTCCTCTACTTTATATGTGAGATGCTGCCACAGCATGGCTTGATGAGCAGTGTGCAGGTCTGTACCCAGGATCTGAACCCATGAACCCCAGGCTGCTAAAGCAGAGCACACAAACTTAACCACCATGCCTCAAGGTCAGCCCCAAGGCAAAACAATTCTTAATCACTATGATTAACCGATTTCATTACCAGAGAAATTCAAGTGGTATTGCACAAGGCATGGAGGAAAATAACAGACTCACTAGAATTGTAAGTATAAAGAGTGGACCAAAAAAGTCACGATGGCTGTCCAGTCTTGCCCTCCAGTCATCACATAGTAGCCCAATCATCTTTACCCACCCAGTAAATACAACACAAACAGGAAGCTTATGTGGTCAACAAACCCAGCTTGAATTTAAAATAACAAAGAGGTCTGCTCAATGAAAATTAATCATGAAGGTAGAATAGTATGTTAGCAGAATAATCACATGTATTTCCTTTTAACTTACTTTAAAAAATGAATGAAACACTCTCTGCCCCAAAGAACAAAGTCCTTTCACAACCTGTCTTCTGCCCGTCTCTCCAGCCTCATCTCCCTCCTTTCCATTCTCTCATACTTTAACTACTTGCAGTTTCTCAAATATGCCGACATGTGTCTCCTCTGACCACATCTGATGTATAGAACTCTGCCTAAAGTTGCCCTATTTCTAAAATGGAGCTGGTAGCAAAGAGACAGGATTTATCTTGATGAGCACATCATTCTGGTCTGGATCTCAGCTTTGTAAATACAGGAACTGGATTTTCTTTTCTTTTTGGTACTCTGAGCGGAGCCATCCTTCAGCAGTAGAGTAACATTAAGCTCACATTAAGACTACTGTACAAACTAGAATGCCACTCAATTAACTATATTAGTTCACAATGAAAATCATAACTGCCATATGGATCAGAATGCTCGTGTCAGCATAACCTGTGCGTTTTCTCCCTCTGGATCAATCTAGATGGGAAGGCAAATTATAATCAGAACGCTGCTTAATGAACAGGAAATTGGAGCAAAGGGAGTTTGTTCTATAAAACAATATTTAAATGGCATCACGCCAATGGCAGCCTGGTGTGTCCATCTTCACATCAGGGATTTACAAACCACAATAACAAGAGCACTCCATTCTCTTGGATAGTGTCTAGATGGAGACTAGCGAAACACATCTCCCTAACTTTCTCCTTTGTCCACATTCAGTTTCTGCCCAAAATCTCCCTTCTGGTTGATTCAACATCTCTTTAGATATATTGATATCTTCACTAAGTCTTGTTCTCATCTAGGTGCCTTTCTGAAAAATTAACACTTGGCTCTGAACAATATTCGATGATTTTATAGTTTACTTACTAGAAAGCAATCTTACAGTCAAGTCCCCAGGTGAGGACACTTCCCCTGGACTGTTGTTATGTACCTGCACCTATACATCTTATCCTTCAAAGTTTATCCTTCAAACCCATTCTCCTTTCTTTCCTGATCTCCCAACACTGAATGTTCCCACAGCATATTATTTATATCAGAGTTTAAAAAATGCATCAAGCTGTAATATAATTATTTGTTTTGACACCTGTCTCCCTCAATAAACTGTGAATTTCAGAAGACCACAAAACATGTTTATAATCATCTTTAAACTCCCCAACTTTGCTCAATAAGTGATTTAAACATTTTTTTGAAGGCTCAAATTCAACACCGCAAAGATCATTTCATCAATTACCGTGAAGATCACTACACTCAGAGGCTACCGAGGCATGCTAGGAGGTTCCCTCTATACACACACACGCCTCCAGATGCCGCAGTGTTCTCGCTGGGGTGATGTCAGTATTTGTTGGCCCTATGAATGCAGGAGCCTTATCTATCTTGTTTAGGGGTTACTGACGTATTTAGGGACACTGTTCCTATTCTAAATCCAGGCAATTCACAATGATGCTCTATTTGATTTTTCTCTTCTTATTTTCCTCACAGCCATTTTTCTTTAATTTACCATCACTTCTCTTTGCTCTCTGTTGACTCTTATTAATAAGAAGACAAAACTATTTCCACATTTTGATACTCTTAAGAATGTTGATACTGTCAGAAAAGGCTCTATAAGTTCAGTATCTTTAGCAAAGACTGAAAATTTCATGACCCACTTCACTATCCTCTGTGAGACAGTTAGCATGCCATATCCAATCTCCCTTTGAAGTAAAACTCACAGAACTATGAACTCACAGGGACCTTCAAGATCAGTGGATTCAACTAGCTGTTCTTTCAGGAATCTCTTCTTTGACATTTCTGACAGATGGTCATCCAACCACTATAAGACCAGCTCAAGTTTCAAGGAACAGAGTACTCGACAAAACTGTAAAATCTCTCCATTAGTTTAAGTTCTATACTTAAGAACTGAAGTAAATAAATGAATCCTCCCCCATTAATAAGTCTTCTAATGTTCCAGATAAAGATCCACGTTCTTTTATTTAACTAAGTTTCAGACACTGCATCATACCGCTTCTCCATCCTCTGCCTGTGCTCCAAGACCCTAAATGTAAGAGATAAGTAAACTCTTCCATTCTGTACTTAAGTAACTGTAATTTGATTTATTCACCCATTCAACAAACTTTTATGGAAGACGTACTATGGCCAGACATTCTTTTGGGTACAAGGGATAGAGTGAAGAAGACAGATAAGGCTCCTGCCCTTATAGGGCCAACAAAAATCTCCACGAAATGTCATCACTTTTGTTTAGTCCCGTCCTTCAGGCTTGCGAATATCTATTTGAATACTACTTGTGGCACCCAATGAATTAGCTCTTTCTCCCAGTTTCACATCTACCAATGGACAAGCACAGCTAATTCTGCGGGAGGAGTGAGAAACCGGCTGACATTAACCCAATTATCCTGTCTGATTTGGGGTATACAGATTAATAAGGGCAGATGATAAGATTTAGGCACTATTATGTCTAGTCCCTGGTCTTCAAGCGAATTCGGAGGGAACAGTAATTCTACAACAAGATTAACAAAAAGCTACCAGATTTCTAGAGACCCAGAGACGAGACAAGGTATTTTAGAGATCGTTTAGGAATATGAAAGACACAGTCCAGCTTCAATGTTTCAGTGTGAATGGACACAGATCCCTGGGTCTTGGGAATATAAGGAGCTTCTTTGCAGGGGTAAGGTGGGATAGATACAGATGAAGCTAACTATAGCAGTCTATGTGATCCAAGAAGAGAGAGATCCTAGACCGTGGCTGAGTTTGAGAAAGAAGCTTAGAGAACAAACCCAACCTTTAATTTTACAAATGAGGAAATCAAAGTTCAGACAGACTAAGTAAGTTGACTAAAGTCAAAGAGCCTACACCCTGTAACCTAAGTCCCCTGACTCCCTGACTAGTGCTCTCTATTGAAATGCTGGAAAGGTCGAATTGTTAAAATTGCACTTTAGAAAACCAATGTGAAAAACTCAGAAAGTTGTCAGCAGGTTATGTGGGGACTAATGTAGTCTTAAAGTGGGAAGAATAACTCAAAAAATTATTTCTGAATGAGCCTTATCATTACAAATGAAAATATATGATATACTGGCAAATTCAGAAAAGATCACAAAAAAAGGAAAAAAATCCATCAAGGACGCACAATAACCTAAACTTTTAGGGCTTATGCAGCTACACTGCACATGTACCCTGTGTGCACATAAAGTAGACAATAACACACTAAGCAAGGTATGATTCCACTGTTAATACAGCAAAGGTTTTATGAAGCTTCCATTTCAGAACAGGAAAGGCTTATATTGTTGACATATGGGTCTAAAGGAAATTAAAAAATAATACTGCTAATAATTTCATCATACACACATGCACGCACACACACACACTATTTACTGGCTTGATCAATGGACCTGTAATTCAAAGGATACGAAATGCTCCTCTGATTATATATTTGTGTTTCAGCACACTCTTTACAACTCAGAACATTCACTCTCCCAAAGGCTGTAAAAATTATAAGGAGGGGCCGGCCCCGTGGCCAAGTGGTTGAGTTTGCGGGCTCCGCTTTCACGGCCCAGGGTTTCACTGTTTCGGATCCTGGGTGCGGACATGGCACCGCTCGTCAGGCCATGCTGAGGTGGCGTTCCACATTCCACAACTAGAAGGACCCACAACTAAAATATACAACTATGTACTGGGGAGATCTGGGGGAGAAAAAGCAAAGAAAAAAAAAAAAGATTGGCAACAGTTGTTAGCTCAGGTGCCAATCTTTAAAAAAATAAATAAATAAAAATTTTAAAAAATTATAAGGAGATACAATCTTAATAGAAATAGAACAACTTCAATAAAACTAGAGCATGTCCAAAATGTTATCTCCTTGGTAAAAACTTACGAGATTCCTTCAATGTCTTAAGAGTTCCAGAAAAGCCACTTTATTTCCAATGTGGTCTTTCCATGAAATGAAAACAGTTCTTCACACACCCTAACAGGAACATTATGGTAAATAAAGCACAAACACACACAACTAAACAAATCATTAATTGAAAAGTTATAGTTTTTGCCTTATTGAAAACTAACTTGAATAAGCACGTGTGACAACATTTCAGCCCCAAGGCCATCTTTAATACTTCAGCAGGGGGTGGGAGAAAGATAGGATAAGAGGTAGAGAGAGATCAAATAATATTAAAGGCTGAAATTAAAATTAACACAATGTAATTCAAAGTTATTGGAAGCATGGCTTGTTGAAACTACAGACTTGCACACATCACCTAAAATGTTTTGAGAAGGAATATTTCTGTAACTCAACATAACTGTTATGCCTAGGCCTTAAATCCAGGACACCAGCATTACAAGGCAAATTATGAAACCATCCTGAACAAAAATTGGATCTGCCTGGAAGCCATTTATCTGACTCCCTAAAGAAGGCTCACATTACTTACACCAACAGAGTTGACCCAGCTGCAAGGAAGTTAAGATACAAGATGAAATGCCAACCAAGGCAGAAAATGCAGCACGACTAAAAGAGAAGGATCTGCTATGGATGTTCCAGGAAATCTGAAAAGAGTTTGATCTAAAAAATTACCCCACTGCAGTTCAAACTGTCTTTTAAAACAGCCAATAAATAAATACATAAGACATTAAGTGCTGGTTACACCATAACTCCTTTTTTCAAATTTATTTCTTAAAAATAGAAGACCTTATATGATGGTGAACTTCTTAAACTCAAAGTATGGCTATATATTAAACACTTAGACTGATAACAGAAAATAAACAAAAAACAAAGCAAAGCAACAACAATTCTCAAATCAATAGATCAGAGCAGTTTGCAAAAGTCTCCATGGATTCAACCTATGTATATCCTTTGCCATCTGTGAACCCAACACTATTCAGGAATAAAGAGGACAATGGAAGATCATCAACTAAATTTTTTTAAAATTTTTTATTTTTTCCTTTTTCTCCCCAAAGTCCCCTGGTACATAGTTGTATATTCTTTGTTGTGGGTCCTTCTAGTTGTGGCATGTGGGATGCTGCCTCAGCGTGGTTTGATGAGCAGTGCCATGTCTGCACCCAGGATTCGATCCAATGGAAACACTGGGCCACCTGCAGCGGAGCGTGCGAACTTAACCACTCGGCCACGGGGCCAGCCCCTCAACTAAATTTTTTACTTGTTATACAAGTCCAATAACATGCACCTCCTTCCTCACCCACATAGATATTATAACAAAAACAGAGAACCTGACCTCTTAGGAGCACTAGGTGCCCCTTCACTATGCTCCCACAGCTCTTTACACAAGCTTCTGCTCTAGCACTTACTATTATGAGTGTCTTTTACATCTGTCTCCTCCCCAGTCTGTGAGTTCCTCTAGGGCAAAGATCTTAGTCTTCTTCGTTTAAATATCCCAGCATGAGTAGAGTATCTCATACAGCAGTCAACTGATAAATCTTTCTGGAACATAAATTCCCTTTTATGTTCCATTCATTCCACAGGATTTTTCTGAGTGTATTCTCTGTGTGCCAAGCATAGTAGACCCCAACTATACAATGAAAAAAAACCCCCAGAATCTCTGAACTCAACTTCTCGTGTTTCAGTAAGTTTGTTTCTGCAATAAATTAATTAGCAAACTCATTGAGGGCAATCATCTTGTCAGTAACAGGTTATTGTAACCATCAAGGAAAGTTGATAACACAAAAGTAAGTACTGCCAGTGGTAAGAAGTAATCAGATGCAGAATAAATTTTGAGGACAGAACCAACAAGATCTGCTGATGAATTAAGTATGGGTCCGTGTGTGAGAGAATGTGATGGTTCTTTATTTGCATTTAGTAAGCAAACGAACATTGCAATTCCTACTAGAAGACTGGTTTCCTAAAATAAAAATGTGAGCATTTTGTGAGTTAGATATACCCTTCTTTCTCCTCTGTAAGAAGATGCTTTATACTAGTTCCTTCAAAGGAGGGGAAGAAGCTACAATTAATTAGCATGTTAAGAGCAAGAACTGAGAGTTTTAGTAAAACAGTAGAATAGAAAAAATGGCAAAATTAGAACACTGGATACCTGATTTGATGCACGTTAAAACTTGGGTGTGGAAGACTTTCCAATCCATAGCCTGGTCTTAGGCAGGCTGAGGAAAGTTATCCACAAGGCGGAAACCAAAAAATGTAAATTCATATTTAAACTTCTAAGCTCATTTAAGGAAATTATTCTTGCCTCAGGCTTTTTAGTATCTTTTTCTAGGAGAATATTGAGCAATACAAAGACCATTGGCAGCATAATCAAAAAGGTGTTAGGATATGTATTGGACACATTTCTAGAAATTAATATTCAAAGCTGGAAACAAAAATACCTCTAAAGGGTATTTTATGCATTCATTAAGTTTTAGGACCATTTTGTAATTATTACATATTTCTCTTAAGTCAAATGCCTGGAAACAGAAATAACATTAGTTATTTAAAATCAGCCACTTTGGTGCATTTCTACTTCTGAAACAAAATATGGACAAGGGAACAAACAAATAGAGTTTCAGATTATGCATTTGGAACGAACATCGTTTAATTTTCAAAAAGAAAATTTATCATTCATCTCCAGAGAAATGTTTATAAGCTTACATTGTCTTTTAAAACCATCAGGATTTCTTCTTCTCCTCTTTTTTTCTTAAAGGATGCTTAAGCACGCATTTATTCTTATGAAAGAATATGAAAAAAAGGTTTAAAAATAAATCTCTAAATAATATAACTCATGTATGCAATAAGCACCTCCTAGTTGTTGTTTTTTCCTAAAATTTACACAATATTGCTTGCTCAACATAAAACGACAAAATAGATTGAGTCAATAAACATTTTAAATGGTGATGAAAGAACAACTCAATGAAAACAAACCTGGATATTCATTTTTTGTTTCTTTTTCCGGTCTACCAAAGCAACTAGGACTGCTTAACTGCAAGTTACAGCACTGAAACAGACATAATATAGAACACTTCATGTGGGCTATTCCCTGTGGCTTTCCACACTACAACCAATTGTAGGCACTATGATTTAGCCTAATTCCTACACTAAGAGTATCACTCACAATTTCAAAAGTAAATGAAATCAGACTCATAGGACAGGATTTTAAAGGAAAGGGTCTACTTTCCTCTCAAGCCCCTGGAGTTAACAAACACTCAGTGAGTTAAGGACTAAATGGCAGGGCTCTCAATCAAGTCCAAATCAGGGGCCGTAAAGATGCAAACTTTGACTTCCCTCCTTAAATTCATTTAAGATCAACCTCTGATTGTAAATGCTTGGTAGAGAAGTCACTGCCAACGAAACAGAGTTTGAAACTGGCTTCTCCACACCTGTATTCCATTTTGAAAAGCAGAGACCAAATGTACTTCTATACGCCTTTATTTCTTGCCCTGCCCTCTGCCACAGTTCTGTGTATAACTGCCCTCCCCTGCATTGTATAATCACTTCACCTTTGCATGCTAAACTTGAGTCTTAACATCTGGCATAGTGTTTGCTTTATACATGGTGAGCCGTCTGATGTTCAGCCAATTCTACGTAAAAATCAAGGACTACTCTGAACTTTATAAGTGATTCAATTAAAAGCTCTTTATAAATGACAAATGCAAAATTTATAATTTGACCATTAATTTGACCATTTTATTATTTTCATCGTTGTTGTTCTCTAGCTTGACAGAAATCTGACAGGAAATTACTCGTAACATCCCAGTTAGTGTTTACTTAGAGTATCTGGTTTAAATTTGCCTCCAAATTAATCTGTAGTAGCTACAGCTTTATTTTTCTCACATAATTTAAAATAGGTGAAGCACCAAAGAAAGAGCATAGTCTGCCTAAAAATGGCCTAAAGTGTAAACAAAGTCAATGTGAGAAGTCAACAGTTCATTTGCTTCTATTTCTTTCTTGTTCTTCTAGAAAAAACAATTGAATTCAAAGAATTCTGTCTGCTACTATCACAGAGTTCTTACTAAAAATATGGAACTGTGATTTCACAAAGCAGTGAACACTTTATAGACATCTGACAATCATATATATTTTTCCACATCATGGAAAATAGCAATTCTAAACAGATGGTCAAATTAGAACCAAAACACAAAATTAAACAACGCTGATTCATTTTTTCCTGTCATAGATATCTTTTATGGGGAAATATCAGGTTTTAATTAGATTTTTTAACAAAATTAGTGATGACGCCTATTCCGAAATTTGTGTCAGACTAAAAAAATAAGAGTATATGGTAATCTGTTGAATATAATAACCCTAAATTTAAATTCGACACTAAAAGTTCAATGAAAAGACACAAATGTGAGTCATCTTACTGGCAGTAAATAAATGGGAAAAATACAAGGAATTTGTGCTCATATCCTGTTTCCACCACAAGCTATGCAATGTTAGGCAAGCCACTACACAATACTATCAACCTCAGTTTCCACCATCTGTAAAAATGGGCATCATGATTACACTTGCAAATGAAAATTACAATTACCATTTTTTAAACATTCACATTTTGTATAAGAAAATCATTTCCTAAGCGTTTTTATCCAACACAGCCACAGCTTTAAATATGTTGCAAAGTGTCACTTCACAAACGATTTAAATAAAGCACTTCATGGGAAGAAACAAAAATCCATTTCTATGAATCCTGATCTTTTCAACATTTAATTTCCTAAGAACTGCTATAGCCTTAGATGTCTCACAATTTGTGGTCTTAAGACGTCTCCTAATTGTTTCATCACAGTTATTCTCATCTCCTGAAAGAACTAATAATAGAAAATAAGGTCCTTTGAAGGAGAATTAAATATAATTATGGAAATAAGCAAGTATTATATGAGATAGCTAAGCATCCCAGATAACCTACATAATCTATATACTAGCCAGCAATGGTTCTTATAGATTCTGACACAATGGAAAAAACAGGATTGGTAAGCCTGAGTTCTAGTCCATTTCTACCAATGGGCTGCTGGGAGCTCTTAGGCAAGTCAGTTAACTCTTTGGCCCAGAATTACCTCATCTATAAAAGATGGTGTTCAGAGCTGATGTTGTTTAAGGTCCTTTACACTTCAGAATTACACTGACGCCAAATATTTTAGGAAATGCCACCTCTGACATAGCAGTCCAGGGCTACCTCCTAAACTCTGAGACAATGCTTGCTAAAAACAAAAGCTGGCACGTAGATTTTTGTGTGGCAGAAAAACAGAAATTACTGAAGAATCTTCCAACACTGCCATGGCTGGCTATAACTACAAGGTGTGTGTACCCATATGACACCATCTCCTTTAACAGAGGAAGTTCCATGCGCGATTGAGATTATGGGTGGATTAAAGGAGAAAAGTAAAATGAGAGAAGTAGATATCTCTGGCTTCCTCCAGAGGAAATTTTGGGGTATCTAGCAGTAAGAAGCCTATTCTCATAATTCTGCTTAGAACTAAAACAGTAGCAAATACAAATGAAAGCTCCAAATGTAGAAAGCACTAGATCATACAGGATATAAATTACTTGATCTATAAATTTCAAATAGAAAAAAAAGAAGACACAGATAATGTAATCAACAATTAAAGAATGCTACATTCACCAGATGAAATAATGGGTGGCAAATAAACTTCATTTTTTTTTTTAAGATTGGCACCTGAGCTAACATCTGTTGCCATTCTCCTCCCTTTTGCTACAGAATTACTTGGAAAGCTCTACAGAGATGACCAGTATCATTAATAAACTCATCTCTATTTTAATAAAAAACTTTAAAAAAATTAGATCAGATACAGGTCTGTATAGGTAAGACATTTAAAACCTTCACTATCTAAACTTTGATGCTGACTTGCTGAGCAAAATTTATTTAATTATACATTAACTCTGTGGGGATTTACAGATTCCGGTGAAACCAATAAAAATATTTTTCTGATAGAATAAACAGTATCATGATTTTCTGGGTAAATGCCAGAAGAATAAAAAGATTAATATTAAGACCGTTTTAGAACAAAGGAAGAAATCAAGTATTTTCCTCTAAAATTTTAAGGAAAAGGAATAATAAATTTTAATGATACTATAGATGAAAGAAAATTCTATCTATAACATTTCGCGAGAGCATTTCCCTGGTAAGAAGCTCATAATAAAGTCTGAAATGCATACGTAAAAATTCTATGGGTTGCATAATACTTGTTCTCTTTGTCATGTAAAATTGAAAAATAACATTTGATGTTAAAGCAAAGTCAGATGTTGGAAAAAATGTATTTTATTACCACATATCATCATTGAATACATGAGGAAAATATGTTCAAGTTAGTTATTTTGTACATATATCCTAACAGCAATCTTCTACCCCTGATTAAGACTGCTGGTGCTAATGCTTTATTTGTACTTTCATGCAGTTTTAACATGTCTTAGCTTACCAAGTGGCAACAGGAGAAGACATAAAAACCTAAATCAAAGTACACAGTCAAAATAGTAGCAAGACGTTTAAAAAAAAAAGAGGGGGAGTGTGCATTAACGGCATAAGTAGTAGCTTCATGTATTTATGTTGGGGATGGACATGCAAGAATACCACTTTGGTAAGTAAGCAAGAAAGGCTGCTCTTTTGATTATAGCAAGGTCACATTAGAAACCCCTTCGATCCATAAGGCCCCATTTATCAAGTTCATTGCAGTGCTTAAATAGTAATCTTTGGGCTACAAGCCATAGGGCTTTTTTCCACTGAAAACGTATTTTTGTCTTGTTTTCTTGTTTTTATTTCCCCCAGTCTGGCCAACACACACACACATTTTGTGTGTGCTTGTATATATATAAAAATAGAGAGAGAGAGAGAGAGAGAGAATGTATATATATCCATAAGCTATCCATATTTCTTTATCTACATATATATACATATATATGCATGTATGTACGTGTATGTATATAGACACATACCTCTTTACCCACAATTGACTTATACATTGCCTATGTGTGTCAGGCTCTGTCTCTGGTCTTAGGGATGGAAAAACAACCAAGATTTCGTTCCTGTCCTCAAATAGCCAACACACATATAAAACTGCCTACCTCTTTGGTTTGCTTAATACACATGCCCTCAGTATCACTTTCTGCTAGAACTGCCAGCTCTTTCCCATGGGTCCCGCCTGTGAGGACCATCTGTCCAAGTGATTCAACACTTGGAACAGTGAGATTCAACACTTAGAACAGTCTGGTTCTAAATTTCCAATCATCATGGTTCTTCAGTAATTCTTACTCCCAGTTCCCTGGCCCTTAACTAAGTAACACATTATTAGAAGGACCATCAGCAGTCGATCAATACTTGCTGATTGCTTGACTGCTTGGTTGAAACATTTACCAGCCTATATTTGGAAACATAACAGTAAAAAAAATGGCAGCTACTAATTAATAGATTATTAGATATCAGAATACTCTCTACCAAGCATTTTATATATTGTTTCACATTTAATTCTATAGTAGAAGTAATATTATACCTATTTTAAGGATGATAAAATTGAGGCTTTGACTTTTAAGCAACTTGCCTAAAGCTCCAGAGCTAGAGAATGATTTACACTCTAAGTCTTCCCATAGCCGCTAATGCTATACCATCTCTCAAAGGGAAAGGGCCTATCTGCGGACAGCCTGACACAAGGAAATTTTGACTCATAGTATACTAAGGAACGGATCATCCCAAACAGCTAAGTCAATCAGAAGTACATAACAATCACATACACAAAAAATAAATATTCAAGAAAAACAAGCATATAAGCTGTATATATTTAAGTAGTGGTGGCTCTCTGTTTCTTTAAGATTATTCACCATTTTAACTCCAGAGACATCCTTTCTCTGCCTTAACACCTATTGTTAGGACTCGACTATACAGTTTTAACAACTGAAAGGGATTTTGTTTTTAATGATCCCACCGTAAGCTTTCAATTGCAGACCTGTGCCTTGTCTGTATCCTATCCTCAGCATCCACCACAATGCCTGCTACACACTAGATGCTCAATATGCAGCAATGGAAGACAACCATTAACTCCTGAAACTCTGTTCTAAGGCGAATATGCCACTTGTATGATGTGTGATAACACATATATATCTGGAACATCACAAATAGAATCAGTGAGGAAACATTTATTTTCAGCAGAACAAGGGAAACTTTACATTTTCAATCTATCAAATTTTTCACCTCTATTTCTTAAATGCAAATAAGTAAATATAAAACATGTTAACACAATCTTCTGGCTAAAATTTTAATTGTGGAAACATTGGAAAATTTAGCATTATCTCCACAGCAACTACACCCTGGCAACTGATACATTAAATATGTGTGAACATTAGATATAATCAAAACAAAGCATGACATAAGAACTAAATTGCACTGGTTGTCAAGGTTGTGGACCTAAATTTAGCAACGCAAGCACATTTAATCATCAACCCCAAACTAACTTATATTTGATTTCCTCGATTTTAACAATTACTAGAAATATAAAAAATATATACAAAACATAGTAAATTTTGCAAACAATGAAAAGAGGAAAAGACGAGCACACCACTATGAGAGTTTCTTCCAAGATGTTTATGAAGAGTTTTACGACACCCCGCCCAGTGATAGTGCCTTCATCATAGATTTTAGTAACCCTTATCAAGCATAGGATTCATTTGGCCCAGTCTGAAACTGCCTTATCCTACTATCCGTACTTCAATGGTCTTTTCTATATTTGACTTCTATTACACTCAGTTGCAAATCCTTTTAGGAAGTTGGTGGAATAAACAGAAAGCAAATTTAAATATTCTATCTTCTATTTTTAGTTGACTTTTTGCCACAAAAGTAGTGACTCTCTAGAAGTCCCTAGTAGTCTCCCCAATGCCTGATATATAGCAGAGGCTCAAAGCAAATTTACACGTCTACTGACAGGAAAGCAGTGAGCTTGCTGGGGATGTTTCAAGGTTACCAAGCGTCTTAAGCTTCAGTCTCTCCACTGCAAAAATGAGCATAATAGTAGGAATTTCACAAAATTCCTATCAGCACTAAAAGTACTTAGCAAATAGTGAGCATTTAACTATTACATATTTTATTTTGGGCCTCAGTTTCCTCACAGGTTAAATCAATAAAATCTAACCCAAAGAAACGTGAGAATTAAATCAGTACACATATGTAAATCAGTTGGCATAAATGCCTTACATACAATAGGTCCACAATAAACCATAATTTTTTTCTTTGCTACCTTGCCTCTAAACTCCTATTTTAAGATCCAGAAAAAATTTAAAATCAAATGTATTAGAAGGTCACTGGTTTGTTAAAAGAATAAATATCACAGCATTCTAATAAACGTCTAGAATTTTTTTCTGGCACCAATACAACTTTCCTATGAAAGATTACAATTAGCATTTATTAATACATAAAATATGTTCTAGAAGAAATAGTAGAAGAAATTCAATAAGTCTTTTAAATTAGAATTCATTCATATTTTTACCTTTTCTTCTAGTTGGTCCTTCAAACACTGATATTTTAGCTTCAGTTTTTTGTTCTCATTTTCATTCTGGGTTAATTCCTGTGTCAGCCTGTCACACTGTGATTTCAACTTCTCTACCTGACAACGATGGACGTTAGCCATATTCTTATCTTCTAAGCTTTCTGCCTGAGAAAAAGAGAAGGAGAAAAGAGAAAGTCCACTAGCCACAGCCAAATTGTACACCAAACAAATTACACTTACATCAGTGGGCAAATACTTCAAGATCCTGCTATCTCCAAGCATTCCTACAGAAACATACACAAGGGAAATGCTCTTTGCATTTATTCAATCACTCCTTAGTGCTCACTGAGCACTGACTAAGTGAAAGGTACCGTACTAGGGGCTGGAGATAGCAGATGTGACCAGCGAAAGAGACAGATACAACACTCAATTTCTACAACGATTGAGAAGTGCTTAATAAACGTGTTTAAGCGGGGATTCATGGACACTAACTCTGCTGAGAGGGGAAGGAGTTATCAGAGAAGTGTCCCAAAAGTGGAAATTCTATGAGATAGTAATGACTGATCAGTTTCCCCATCTATAAGGGGCTTAACAACATTCCTATTCAACTTACCTCCCGGTTTTTGTGAAAGAATTGTGTACTTTTAGTACAAAGTAATTATGGAAACCACCCTTCTGGGCTAAAAAGATTATGAATGGTAGCAGCCAAGAAACTACAAATAACTTAATAGGAAAAAGAGTTAACTATTTATTATTTCAGTACCAATAGTGTAATAAAGTAACTGATTTTTGATCTTTAGAATATAACCAGAATCAGCTTTAAAAAAATTAGGAATAATCTATTCTGCATGAGATTCAATAAAGATTTACCAGGTATGTGAATTTCAAGACTTTTAAAATAACAATGCAAACACTTACTATATGTCAGGTACTGCTTCTAAGATCTTTTTGTATAGGTTTTCCTCATATCGTCCTCACAACCACCTGACCAGGGAGGTACTATTATTTCCTGTTTTATTGAAATCGAAGCACATAGACACTAATAACTTGCCCAAGGGGACCTAGAAAGTACAGAGCCAGGAACTGAACCCAGGAATTCTCTCTAATGTCCATGCTTTTAACTACCCTGCCACACTGCCTTTCAAAAGGTACATACATTATAGGATTTTAAAAACCAGCTGGGTACAACTTGCAATGCTAACTGGTCAGACCTACAAGTTACTAACAGCCTGTAAGCAACAACATATAATTTGTTTAAAATAAATGTTTTAATGCCTAAAATATATCTGTTTCTTTTCCTTTTTATATGTGTTTAATTGAGTATGTAGAAACACAATCATTGGAAGCAATGTCCTGAAAGGAAGAAGTTCAGTGAGTTTTAGACAAAAATCTATATTTTATTCACCCCACAAAATTCACCTAAGATTTGATGTCACTTTAAATTAACAAAGGAATTGATTTTTTTATGAGGAATCCTGTATTCTCAACTCAAAAACAAATTTACAAAATAAACTCTCTCATCAGGAAAATTGTTCAATTATGATTTTAACTTTCAGTAGAATGCTTTGGCTTTTCTTTATGTCTTATAAAAAGCATAGGTAGGGGGCCGGCCCTGTGGCACAGCAGTTAAGTGCACATGTTCCGCTTTGACGACCCGGGGTTCCCTGGTTCAGATCCCGGGTGCAGACACAGCACCATGGGGCAAGCCAAGCTGTGGCAGGTGTCCTACATATAAAGTAGAGGAAGATGGGCACGGATGTTAGCTCAGGGCCAGTCTTCCTCAGCAAAAAGAGGAGGATTGGCAGCAGATGTTAGCTCAGGGCTAATCCTCCTCAAAAAAAAAAAAAAAAAAGGCATAGGTAGACAGGGCCAGCCCCGTGGCGTAGTGATTAAGTTCACACACTCAGCTTTGGAGGTCTGGGTTGCTGGTTCAGATCCCAGGTGTGGACCTACACACTGTTTATCAAGCCATGTTATGGCAGGCGTCCCACATATAAAGTAGATGAAGATGGGCACAGACATTAGCTCAGGGCCAATCTTCCTCAGCAAAAAGAGGATTGGAAGCAAATGTTAGCTCAGCACTAATCTTTCTCAAAAAAATAAAATAAAAAAGTGTAGGTAGAGAAGGTTTCCTCTTAAGGCAAGTGATGTGCTGGAGCAGCTTATAGAGACTCTCAAGAACCAGCTGTGCTCATCTCTTCCCAACTCTGTCCCTCTCTAGTGACATCTTGCTTGACAGTCTGAAATCAGCCAAATGGAAGTATATACACCCCTGAACTTGGCAAATGCTACAAACCAGGTTTCCCCCACTAACCCTGAGACCCTATTTAAAACATTCACCAGCACACCAATGCCTAACTTTGACTAAGAACTTACTTCTTGTTGTGGTTTTATTATTACATTTACATTTTATTTGGGGGTTTATAAAGTGATGTCACATCACAAAAACCCTGTGATAGACAAAGACATTACTATTCCCAATTTTATTGACGAGGTGCAAAAAGGTTAAGTGACTTGACCAAGATCATATGGCCAGCAAGTGGCAAAAGTATAGAACTCCAATCCTTGGTCTCTTGATTCCAATAAAAGGCTCTACAAAATGATTTTTGTTGAAATTGTAATAAGATGATAATCCAATAACCTTCATATGTTAATAGCAGCTAGAGTATTTCATTAAAATATTTTACATTTAAGTTTAAAAATAGGCATGAGAAGGGTAGTTCTAGATGGGAGAAAAAATATTCGTGCAGAGAAAAATTATGTGTAACATACCAGCACTTACTAAACTCAGAAAAAGTAATAAATGAAGGTGAAGCTGAAAGACGAAGAAATATAACATTTATAGAGCTGCTTGTCCAAAGCACTCTTGTACATAATTCAGTATACTAAATCTGCTGTGATGACCAATGTTATCAATTCCTTTTAATTATTGTAAATAAGTAAAAAGTATAGGATTATATTAATGAAATAGCAAGAGGTGGAGGTTCCTTATGGGTAATTTATTCAGTTTAAAAGGAAAGTGCCGGGCCTCTCAAGATCTCTGCTTCCTCTTTTTAAGCTCTTGTGCTGCTTTTGTGCCACATTAAAGAGTGGCTGCCAGACCCCTCCTAGATCTGTCTTCCAAATTACAAAAAAAAATTCTAAAGTTTTCAGAAGACCTACAGAATACTTCTACATTATATATTCTTTATATGCAGGTTGATTTCTTAAAGCCTTATTGTCATCTCTCTATATGTGAATACGAAAGACTTCCTAAAGGAAGGACGAGGAAATCAGTTTTCCCACATTACAGAGAGAAGTCCAAACCAGACAGATCACAGAGCAAGTCAGGAGCAAATCCTCTGATTTCCAGCTTTTTTAAACATTTGAACCCAACATCCACGGAATATCTTTTGTATGTCTAGAACATTATGCTAGACATCTGTAAGATGATACAAAAATGGCTAAGACCTGATGCCTGACTCACTGGAGACATAAGAACATACAACAAACCATGATATAAGGCAGCCTAAACGTGCTGTACTAGAGGTACTACCAAAGAACTGTGGAAACAGAGGATTGATTTATCCCAACCTCAGTTGAGATACAGTCCAAATTCGGTGAATCAATAAAAGAGGTGAAAAATTAATCGGGCCTTGAAGGATTAGGCAGCTTTTCTCCTCCTGCAGATTGGGAGAAAGGACAATCCAAACGAGGAACAAGCAGTGAAAAGTATGTGTGGGAGACGGTTGCCTATTCGTATGAGGAATGCTGGGGAGCATACAAGGCTCCAAATGTGGACAATTCAGGTGGGACCATATCAAGGAGGGCTGGACTAGAGTTGACACTTTGTTCCAGAGACAGTAAATAATCAAGGAAAGTTTTTGAGCAGGAAGTGATACACTCAGAACTGTGTTTTGGGAAAGGAAATCAGGTGGTATCTGAAGGTTGAAAGGGAGTAGTTGGGGGTAGAAAGACGAACTAAGGAGGAAGTAGGAAAGCTACTTAGAGCCGTGTCTGGGAAGTCCAAATTAGCAGCTCATATCCTATTTTCTACTATGACACATGATATATTGTTCATATGCCAATGCATTCAGGAGCAAATGTAATTTCTGTCAAGCAGGCTGTCCCTCATGACTTCATCTCCCACTCAAGAAAGCATATCACAGGGTGAGAATTATGTTCTTATAGAGATGATCTCGAATCTGAGCCAATTGATTAAATTATTACTAACTCCTGCGGACATGTATGATTATCATACAACCTAAATAATGGCCATGAGAGCAGAAATAGGTCAGCAATAGTGAGAAAAAAAGGAGGGTGTAGTTTCAATAATGCTCTCAAGAAAATGCAAGCTCCTTGAAAGCAGCATTTCTCAAGCCATGACCTAACAAATCATTACATACTTGTCCTCATGCAAAAACCCTGCTTTCCTTTGAGATTCACATATTCCTCAAGGAAGGAAACCCTGCCTTCTTTGCTGGCAACTGCTGACTCACCAGTCATCCTCTTCAGTGAGGTTTTTGGCGCATGTTCAACTAATGCCTTCACAATAGCATCAGAAATACCCAAACATCTATCTAGCAAACATCCAAGTTATCTGACCTGTCCACTTCAACCACCTTCACTCACATTCCACAAGAACAATCCACTGCGTTACCACACCTGGTGCCTTAACTCTGAAAATTTAAACTCTAACGTAAGAATTCCAGGACAAATAAGCAACCTATGATCACAGATTCTTGTCCCTCCACTCTCATTCCTTTGCCCACGATACTACCTCAATGTTAGCCACGTGGCAATACATTGCACACTCCCAGACTAGCCTCACGCAGTTTGCTATACCAGTCTTCAAAGCAGTTTACATCTTCACCACTCATAAATTACTTACTGTACTGCTGCTCCACTCTACTTCAGAGGGAAGAGAGACTATCAGTCAAGATTCGCATCAACAACCCCAGGCCATCCCTATAAACTTACCCAATCCTACTAGTTTCTTTCAAAATCTTCAGAGGAAGATATGGCCTGTCTCCTGTTGAATGCTATCTACTGTTTTTGACACCCTCCTCCCTCACATCTCCTCACGGACCTTCTCCGCCAATCTCTGACAAATGGAGGAACACTTTTTTAGTTCTGGTTTTAGCCTGTCTGCCATATTTGACACTCTTGACTATACTATACCTTTCTTGAAATGTCCTGCCTGGGTTTCCAAGTTTCCATTCTCTTCTGGTTCTCCTCCTGTCTCACCTATGTCCTTTAATCTTATTTGCTAAAACCTCTTTCTCAATTCTTCCATAAAACACTGGTGTTCCAGAGTTTCGTACTCTTCTTTTGCCCTGCACGATCTTATCCAAATCCCATGATTTCAACTATCACCAATGGGTTATTGGCTCCCAAATATTCAACTTTAATCTCAACTTCCTCCTCAACTGCTAGCCCATTATATAGTAAAGTATTCTTCTAGACTTTCATGGTTAGGCTTAAGGTCCTTTCCACCTAAAATTGTTCTCTCCAGATCTGCTATTCTGTCTGTACTGTCTACCTTGACAAACAGCCTCACTATCCACCTAGTCGCCTAAGTCTATATCTAATCATCCTTGATGCTAAAACTTTTCCAGTACAGCAATGAACATTGGCACTTGACTACCCGGGTTCAAACCCTGTCTTACTACTGTCTAACTGTAAGACCTTGGGCAAGTTACTTAACTTCCCATGTCTCAAGTTCTCCTCATCAGAGAGAAAATACCATATAATCTGCAGAGATGACATGAGTATTAAATGATTAACACATGTAAAGTTCTTATAGTAATGACTGGCACAAACTAAGCGCTGAAAAAATGTCTACTAGCATTATTATTCTTGTCACAGCCAATCAATCAACATACTATATATATATTTTATTTTATTTAAAATCAGCTCTTCTTCTCCACATACCTGATTCCACTTTTATTTATGTCCTCGTCAACTCTGAAGGACTATTAAAATATATTTCATCAATATTAAGACAAATGTTTTTTCACATTTTACCATCTCTGTCTCGGGATGCTGTCTTACAGTTGATAGCATGTCATGTTTGCATAGGCAGTATTTTTTTTTTCTTAGAAGCACACAACAATGATGCATCTTACAACTAATAGTGTCTTAGGTTCAATGAAATACAGTAAAGATTTCTTACCTATTCTTCCAGCCTCCATTGTGCACTGCCTACCCCAATTAATGGCCCCAAATCCACTACTGCCAGGCTATATAGGACTAGGGAAGAAGTCATAAAATAGCTGAAAGCATTCTACAAATGTTAGCTATTTCAATACAACTTCATTCTTTATCGTAAGCATTTTTATGGTAGTTGCATTTCAAGGAATTTTTGAAAAAAATTATTATATTAACCTTTGAAGATTTATCCACTTATTCACCTATTTAACAGATATTTAAAATGTTCCAAGAACTGTTCTAGGCACTGGGGATACAGCTGTAAACAAAACAGACTCAAATTCCAGTCCTCATGGAGTTTTCATTCTAGTAAAGGGAGATTAAGAAACAAATAATATGGACTCTATATCATATGATGATAAGCGCTAAGGAGAAAAAATAAAGCAGGAAGGAAGGATAGATTTATTACACTCTTGACAATCAGTTTATGAAATGGTTCCCTGGCATGGTAATAATGCTAATACCATAAGACCTTAGGAACATTTCTCCAAATGCAAGATCTCAATTATGCATTTACCCAGGCAACTTTGATTTGGAAAAGGAGCATATCTCAAAAGCCTACACAGCCCAAAAGTTGATCCACATTAGCTACCATACAAATAAGGACTGTGGTTATAGCTTCTATGGCCTTGCCAAGTCTTTGCCTTTTATATTTTAGGAGGTCATAAATGTTGAATGAGGGCACGTTTCAGGTCTACGACTTACTGCCACCTCTGCCTTTCCTAAACTCCCAAAATAGCTAAATGTTCTTTTTAAAGGGCTTCAATGCTCTGAAATAGGTGCTCCCAGGTGGCCGCTATAACTCATTTCAACCTGGCCGAACAGGCATGAATAAGCCTTTTTATCGTTAGTTTTATCTTCCCTTCAGTGCATGGGAATACAGAATGATCTCTAAAAGTTTACGCTTTATTAACTTCATGAGCCACCAGAAAAATGCCTTCAGTATCATCAGGATAATTCAGCTCAGGTACCTTCAGTGTCCTAATATGATCCTCAGCCTCGCTCTTTTCTTTCTTGAAGTGCTTCATCAGCTCCTGGATATTTTGTTCGTGTTTCGTTTTCACACTCTGCAATGACGATGTGAGATCTTCCAGCTCCCTCTGGTGAACATCTCGTTCTAGCTTTAACTGTGTAATGATTGTAGTTGTTTCTTCATCTCGGGATTTTGCCTGTGTCTGGAGGTCAGAAAGGTTCTTAAGCACCTCTTTCCTGGCTCTCTGTTCCTCGGCCAACTTATTAGCGAGATCTGCCCGGATGGCACTCAAGTCCTTGATGGCCTCTTGCATCTCAAGAAGTTGAGCTTTGTCCTTGGCCTGGCTCTTCTTTAGTTCTGCAATTTCTTCCTCCAGGTGAGTTTTCTCAACTTTCATCTGGCTTTGAATCTTATTCTGCTTTTTCAGTTCACTTTCTAGCCTACTGATGGTGTCCACGGAATCCTTGACTTCTAGTTCAAGGTCAGCTTGATGCGCCTTAACATCACTTAGCTTCTGCTCCTTACAGTGAAGCTCCTCCTCTTGGAGGGCACGCTTGGTTAAGACTTCATCTAATTCTTTCCGAAGATTCTCCATTTGTTGTAACGCTGCATAAAGCTGGTTTTTCAACTCATCCTTTTCTTTTAGAATCTATAGGGTTAAAAATATAAAGCAAAGGAAAAAATAATGTAAAATTTACCATAGACACTGCCAGAAAACGAAATCCACAGAGACAAAAAGTTCATCAAATACTTGATTTTTTTCCATTTTTTAATAAAAGATCATTTTTAGCTAAGAGAAAGGAAGAAAAATACAATCACCCTGAAGTAGCACCACACTGAAATATACATTTCAGATTTTCATCACCAAAACACATCAATCCTTGATCCTAAATAATTATTTACATGTAAGATAAAATTGAGCATAAGAATAGGGAAAGAAAAAGACTCCTATTATAATTTACCAGAGGTTGAAATAATATAGTGTTACTTAAAATGATGATTTGCATTTCAATGGCACACTTTCAAAAAGGAGAAACCTCAAAACAGATACGGAAGCAACATAGGGAAGCATGCAGATACCATCTAAGAAAGGTTATGGTACAATCAGTCATTATTAATAAAATAATGTCAGTAGTGACAAGAAACATACCAGTATGTAACTGGGAGTCTCAAAGCCCCACAAAGATAGAAATGAGATTAATTTAAGATGAGGACAGGTTGGGAAGGGACTCAAGAGAAAAGTCAAGGGACCAGACACCCATCACCCTCTGCCAGCCTCTTCAGGGGATTAGAGTCTACACTGAGGGACAGAGGCCAAGAATCAACCCTCTTATCCTCTCCACTCATCAATACAAATGCAAAAGTCAGCAGCCAAGGAAACCAAGAATGTTTTCCCTCCCAACACTGGTACCCAAAACAATCTCCCTACCTATTTACTGATGCCTGCCATGGCTTAAATCCGGAGGAAAAAAAAATTAAGACTCCCATTTCAGAATGACAAATGAGTTAAAATACAAATATTTGTCAGGCATTCTATACTTTACATTTTATAATTCATTATGAAACAATTCATGATAAAATGTAATGAAAATTACTCCAAAAGAATATTTTTCTCAAATCCCTCTCAGTTTTAACAGGGAGAAACAGCATGAAGCTAACATGGAAATAATCAAAGGTGGTGATTAAGCAGTTGAGCTCGGACCAGAGGGAAGTGATTTGATTCTCAGTCTAGTCATAAGTAGTTCTTTGGCCTTAAGGACATTATCTTTATAAAGATAATAAGAATGATAGGGTTGTGAAGACTAGTGAGAAAGGAGAAACAAAAAGTGGGGGTGGGATTTAAGTTCAAGGACAAACCAGGATCTCAGGGAGGTATTTATGTAAGATAGTGACCAAAACTGTGAAAAGAAGGGATAACTCATAAAGCAATGTTCCTGGATTGAAGTCTCTGGAACACAGATGAAAGAGTTCACTTTGGAAAGACTGTAAGGCAGGAAAAAATGGCTAGAAATAGAGATAAGCCTGATGGTAGATACATTATTTTTCTACTGCAGTGTAACAAATTCTAACAAACTCAGTGGCTTAAAACAATACCCATTTATTTCCATAGGTCTTAAGTCCAGACAAGGTATTTCGCTCAGGGTCTCCTAAGGCTAAAAGCAAAGTGTCGGCTGGCCTGGGCTCTTATCTGGAGGCTTTGAGAATCCACTTCCAAATTCATTCATGTTGTTGGCAAAATTTAGTTCTGTGCACTTAGGACTTTGGTCCCTATTTCCTTGCTGGCTTTAGGCCAGGGGGTGTTGTGAACTTCTAAAGGCCACCCAGACTCCTTGGCTCATGGACTCCTCCACTTCTGAAGCCAGTAATACCCTGCTGAATCCTTCTCATGTTTCAAATCCCTCTTACTTCCCCTTCTCCCAACAGCCAGAAAAACTTCTCTGCTTTTATGGGCTCCAGTGATTAGATCAGGCGCATCCAGATAATCTCCTTATCTTAAGTCAACTGTGCCATATAACATAACATAATCATGGGAGTGCTATCTCATCCATCATACTCACAGGTTCCAGGAACTAAGGGGAGACATCTTTGGGAGGTCACTCTACTTAGCACACCAGAGAAGACAAAAACAGATAGGATCAAGTCTTGGCTATCAGGATAATGTGGGAGGGGCCTGAGAATGAGGAGAGGTGGCCTAAACATAGCGATTAATGCTTGGAAAGGACAACACAGCCCCCTGGCCATGAGTTAAGAGACTTCCAGGAAGTCCTGAAGAAAAAAATCCTATTTTCAAGACGAAGCTCTAGCAGGTAAAACATCTTTGATTGTAAAGTGCTATAATGTCTTCCTGAAGTTGGTTTAAACAACAAGGATGTTTCTTTTTCTCACATAACAGGGAGACTGGAGACGGAGATGTTCAAGAAGAGTCCTTCAAAGCTCAGGCTCCACTACTTTACAGTTCTCCAGGTTTTCCCTCCACGTCAGTGTTCTAAGTATCACATCAATTCATGACAAAGGTGACAGCCTTAGGGTGGACAGTCACAGACTATGTTGCTCAAGTTTGGAATTTCTCTGGCAACATAGATGCTAAAAACTAAGTAAGTTCTGTCTGTTTGCTTTTGATTAACTGCTTTGGCTAGTAGCCACAGCCCAAGATTTTGTCTAGACATTGTCTGTGAGTCTGAAAATGTCAGTATCTTACCACCACCTAAATATCCTGACATTCCCAGGGGCCCTCAGTTGAATAGCCTTTATCTTGAGGGAATTGAAAACAATGGATTTGGGTCCCCTTTGTCTTGCCAGGAATGCTTAAGTAGAAGTACTAGAAGGGGCCTGAGAAATCAGGCTTGTTTACCTCAATTTTATTTCTGCTAAGTTTCCTACCTCCCTATCTTGCTTGGATTAGCTTCAGCATGGACAGATAATTTGGCTTTTCCAATGCTAAAAGACTCCAGCTTATCAGACTCAGTAAATTTGGATTACAGATTGCAGATTTTCAGTCTTCCCACCCCAAAAACTCTTGCTCTGCATTTAGATAGATGGGCCTCAATCCATAGTTGTCTCTCTTGTAGGACCCTTCTGAAGACTGTGATAAGTACACAACATACTCCAACATCTTAAAGCTTTCCTACTGGTCACTTAATACCATATTCTGTGGCACAAGCATCAACACTCCAAGGTACGGTTTCTGATGGTTTAAGAAACTACTTCCAATAGCACGGCAAGGTTTGCCAAGGTTCCCTTTGAAAAAGTATGATCCTCCCTGTCCCCACCCCACTTCTCCACTTAGTCAATCCTACATTTTGGGTCCTTTTACTTACAGCTCCTTACTTTTAAAATTGATGTTTCATACCAGCTTGAATTTCTTCTGCTGACAAGTTGGCTTAAATCAAAAGGTAACATTATCATTCAAGACACAGTATGTCAAAGCTCTAGGTCCACCTGTCTGCATATCTCTCAGCACTACCCTCCTCTGTGTGAGGCTTCAATCTCAGGACCAAAGCAAGACAGATTCAGCCATTCCATGTACCACGGCCAAACACAACAATACCTAGAGAAGGAGAAAATCTCTCTCCTTGTGTATCCTTGTTAGGAGAAAGGAAATGTTTACCAGAAACTCCTCAACAGATTTCATAGCTCATTTTTCATTGATCAGAACAGGGTTGTGTGTCTAGGAATTGGCCTACGTTAATTTTTGAATAGAAGAGAGGAGGAGGGAAGGCAACCAAGACTATGACAGAAGCCAACTGATATTTCTATGTAAGGTTTGCTGGTACTACTCAGGAGCAGGAAGGGAAAAAGTGGTGAGTTGGATTTATTCCAGACTGAAGATCAGTAAAATGTGTGAGGTGGAAGGAAGAAATTGAAGATACTGGTGAGTATGTCATCAGACGAGTTTTTCATGAAGTCCAGTTTGAGAGGAAAAAACTGATTCCAGTAAATGACTGGTCAACCAGAGGAATGTGGAAAGATCAAAATCAGATGGTAATGATTAAAAAAAGGAAAAGAGAATGAAAGAACTGTGTAAGATCAGACTAAAATTATGGAACTAAAGATTTGAACACAGAGAAATTAGAGACGATGACAAATTTTAGCCACAGAAAGTACTTGATGAGGATTTGAAGGTCACTGTGAAATAGGAAATTAGTAAAATATAAGGATACAGAGCTCAATGGGTTGCTGACTTGAACTTTGAGTTCACCAAAGATGACGGCAAGAATTACATGTAACAAAACAGGCTGAGAAGTCAGCTGTGAAAATCCTTGAGAAATATGGAGGCTAATGGAAAAATAAGAAACAGGAACAATGGGAAGAGAATGTTCTAACCAAGTAAATCCAGCTTCCCAAGAAGAAAAGCTATAAGGGAAGATTCTGAAAGAAGGATTGAAAATGGCTGCATGAAGCCCAAAGAATGACCTATCTAAAACCACGGCAGTTACAGAAACAGGAACCAACTCCCCAAAGGCCTGACCACAAAGTATATATAGTTGTTTTGAATTAACTAAAAGATAGACAAGAAAATTTTAAAATGAAGAAAAAAGGTTATTTTTCTGCATGTGGGGGAACATGCAGATAAATTGCTGCCTTCTATTAATATACCAGTACAATCCACATCAGTATAATCTACACTTTAAAAAAAGTATGCACTTTAGCACTGATCCTTCTTACTTTTCAACCATTCAAAAATTCAGATTTTAAGACAGTGTGTATTACATACAGCTTTTTTTCCCTTAGCATGAAGGGCAATATACAGAAAGAAAAGATGGAAATTTAAGATTCTTAAAGTCAAATTCTATCAAGCAAAAAGCTCAATACGTGGGCAAGGCAATTATTCTGCCAATTCAGCAAGAAAACATAAACAAAACAACCTAAGAAGCATTCCCATTTATGGATGGTGAAAAACAATATGAATTTGGAAACATTCAGAAAAGCAAACACTGTGATCAGAACCCAAGTTCAAAGTTTTTCCTTTATCTTTTTCAAAGCACATATAAAAACTAATGACTTCAGGCCGGCCCCAGTGCCCTAGTGATTAAGTTCGCCATGACCAGCTTCAGAAGCCAGGGCTCAGTTCCCAGGCACAGACCTACACCACTCATTAGTTGGCCATGCTGTGGCAGCAGCTCACATATAAAAAGAGGAAGATGGGCAACATACATTAGCTCAGGGCGAATCTTCCTCAACAGGAAAAAAAACACTAATGACTTCAAACAGCACTTTAAAAGAAAAATAAAGACAAAAATATCACAATTTATGATTAGATTATTTGTGACCACAGAATTTTAGGCCTTCCTATTAATATATGTTCATCTACATATCCCGAAAGAACATCATGTAACCATCCCTGCCACTGTCTTTTAAGGAAAGTATACAATCTGATCATTCTAGTTTTTTCTGCAATGATATACTATTTGTTTGATATGCCGTATCCTTCAGTAATGAAGTACCTTTGTAATATGATATATACCTGATAATCTTATCAAGATTCCAAAAATGTAAAAAGCAGGGAAAATATATATCAGAGCAATTTTTAAGACAATAAATGCCTTTAGCCCTCTAACGTATTTTCAAGTGACAGATCTTAAAGCAGAAAATTAATTGTGCTAGAAAAAGAAAAATGGAAGTAGGCACAGAATTATTTTGAAAATGCAAAGGTATCTTTTGAGAAGATAAAAATGGCTCAAGAAGGCTACTTATTAAACGATTAATTTATTCTTTAAACCATGTGTTTTCTTTGTAAATCAATATCACTTTTAATATATACTTCAAATATACCCTTGGAGTCACTTATTGAAAATAATTACTCCTAAAAAACAAAAAGGAGTAGGATCTATTACTGACGCTTTAAGGTGGCTTTGTGATTTTATTAAGAATTAAATACTCCTTAGAGGTGTTATTCAGTAAGACATAAAAAAATACGCATTTTTCCCAAAAGTATTTACAACGCATTTCCACATCACAGATGTACTGGACACTTGAATTTGCAGTGAAATATCTGTTACCCTTTCTTCCTTGATTAACCATTGCTCTAACTGTGACATGCTGCATTAATTTTTAAGGCTTTTAAAGTGGAAATTACAATGCCTGCTGTGATAATTGTGATACCACCCTAACTGTGGCAATCACTTTAAAACTACTTCTTTGCTTATCATTAGCAATGCTAAGTGATAAAAATAATTATCATAGGAGTATTCTGGGAAATGATTGTTTAATAATTTTTAATATTCTGAAAAGCTCAATCTAGAAATTCTCAACACCATGGATTAGGATACTGTCTGATGACATGGATCCTTCTAAATTTCCTCTAATTAAGTAAAATCCCCAGTTGGTTCTCAATCAATCAATCCCCCCAACCACTCTTCTCTCCAGCTACCTCCCTTATAGTCAGGCTCACTGAACCAGTTGCCAGAAGAAGAGGCTGACAACAGAATAATCAAGGTGGAGCAATTTCCTAGGATCCAATCAGTTCAGATTCAAGTCTGAAAGCTTTCCAACTGCTTTACCGCAGGGCAACCAGTCACCCGGTATGTGTCAGATGGGTTAAATTGAAAAGCACTCCACAGTGAGCGCCAAGTGATCACTTCCTCCATCTTCTATTATGTCCGAGAAATTCATATGTAAAAGGCAAAGCATCTTTTCCACGATGGCTCATCTGAAATAAGCATCTGTCACTTTTAAGTGCTGACAACTGATTTTATAAATATAATTGCCCTACATTTGTTTCCTTTTGTTCGAACTTATCCAAATGATTATTCTGGAATATTCAGTTCTTGACAAGTGACAAATGACAAAGCAGAAATGATAAACCAAGACTAAACATGGATAAAAATCAATCATGACTTTCCTGCTTATTATCTTATAAACATCTGGGCTTAATTCAACCCAAAGATATAGTTGAGAATCAACACAGGAGCATAAAACCCATTTAAAGTAACTGATTATACAAGAGAAAAGACGATGTGAAATGCATACATAGATCAGTGAAATGCTTTTCGTTGTTATCAAAAGGGCACAAAAGCAGAGTCTTAAAGAGGCCTGTGATCTCACAATACTGCTCGTCAGTGAGATTGTCAGTGTCACTCATTTAACTAAACCCATTATAACTGCTGCCAGAAAATGGTCCAGTAGTAACTACTACATTTTTAAATGCTTCTTTCTAACCAACACTTAAGTTAAAATATACAAGAAATGAGATTTTAAAATACATGCATTGGGGGAAGTCATGTAATGGTACAGAAGAGTGTGAGATTTTCTTCCATTTGAATATCAAAGAATAATTTCAATTTAGGGAACTAAAAGCTAACTGGGGGAGGGGAGCAGATCTATTTTAAGGGCCAATTCTGAAAAGCTACAGAAGGTTAAACTATTAAAAAAGGCTTTAAAAAGATTTTTTTTTAAAGTAAATTACTTTTTATCTTGAAATAGCCAAGATATAAAAACTTTTCTATCAAGGGCATCTTGATAGATCATATGCACTCAAGTGTTTGTCCAAAGGACAGATGAATGAATGGTTGGTCACAGCAAAAATCATTCCTTAGGAACTTGGCTTTTATACCTGATTATTCTTGTCTGTCAGTTGACCAAGAGTTTCCGATTGTTTCTCCATTGCTCGCTCTAACTTCTTATGCTTAAGCTTCCACTGCCTAATGGACTCCTGAGCTTTCAGCTTCAGCTCTTCTCTCCTCTTCTCTGCTTCCTGTCTCAGGGCCTCTGACTGCTGGAACTCGATGAGGTACTGCTCGGCCTGTTTGGTTGCATCCTCAGCATGGTGAGTCAGCTCTGAGATCTGGAGGTCAGCATGCTTATACTTGGCCTCACACGTCTCAAAGTGATTCTGGATCTCCTTAAGCTGATCCAACATCTGTAGTTGCTGTTTCTCCTTGTTCTCCAATTCACGCGTTAAATTCTAGGAATAAAGCATGTGAAATATTAGGAACGTATTCTTGTCAAAATTGGATGCATAACATATCATCAAACAAGAATCTCTAATGTCACTGAAATGAGAATCATCTGTATTAAATTTCATTTGCAATCAATCTAGAAAATATAAGTCCTATTCCATGTATTTAACAATCACATTAGTTGGGAATAATTTTTTATAGAAATATTTGCTCTTTCTTAGACTACTTCATTATCTAAAAAGGGAAAATATGCATTTTCCAACTGACTGCCACTAAAATAGAACACCCTGTTGATGAGAAAAACAATGTGCATTACTTTAGTAAGAACCTAGTATTTCATCCAACTAAAGAAATATTAATGTTTTAAAATTTGTCAGGGGGCCGGTCTCATAGCGTAGTGGTTAAGTTCGGCGTGCTCCACTTCTGCGGCCCCAGTTCACGGGTTCGGATCCCAGGCGCCAACTTACACCACTCATCAGCCATGCTATAGCAGTGACCCATATATAAACTGGAGGAAAAATGGCACAGATGTTAGCTCAGAGCTACTCTTCCTCAAGCCAACAACAACAAAAAAAGCAAGACTGGCAACAGATGTTAGCTCAGGGCTAATCTTCCTCAGCAAAAAAATTAAAATAAAATAAAATTTGTCAGATTATCACAGCCATCATAAGTAATATTTCAGTTTCTGTGAGCACATAAAATATTGATATAATAAAACAAAAATCCATAACCAAAAAGTGAGCACCGATGATAGAAACATCAATATAAATAACACTCTATCTGAAAATTCACTTAAAAAGCTCAATAAAGTGTTTATAGATAGGTTATTTCCAGCTAAATCAACATAATGTTATAAGTTGATGAATTTATCTCAAGCTTACATGAATCACTGTAGGATAGATTCTTAAATAAACTTAAATTTACTTGGAACACTTATCTAATCAAGAAAAGAACCTGAACTCTTAAAATCTAGCTTCCCTAAAACAGAGTTGGTCAATAATACATTTGAAACTTACACTAAATCATCATGACTCATACATATTTTTAATTCGAGAAGAATGTGTAAAGATCTATTTTAACTTCAAAAATGAGAGGACATTGCTTTTATATAACATTTTATACAAATAAAAGTATGATATAACCATTAACATTAAGCCACTCTTGTAAAGCTTTGGAAGGGAGTGACAAATTCAGAAATAACTGCTTACGGTGTGCCCCGTAAGATGCCCCTCCTGAGCCTTAGTTTCTAAATATCTGAGGTAACAAAGGTAACATGAAAAGGCCATGTGTTGAAATAACATTGGGTTCAGGAGGCTAAGATGATGCTATGAGCTGGACAAAGAATAAATGTTGTCTACATTGTACCAACGCACCTACAAATGGAGACTGGAAACATTTACCAACTACTTCTGCTCTAACAGCAGAATGTTCAGTTCCAGATTCCATGATCCCTGAACTGTGGCTCTCAAATAAAGTTAAATATAATTTCTTTCATGATTAAAGTCATGGTTTGACATTATGGCAAAAAAATAAAAATAATACCTCGAAAACAAGCATCATTTTCTGAGCAACAGGTTTGCGTTTGTTCAGTCTGCTAAACTCAATGCAGCCTGGAAGGGATGAGTCACTCCTTTATCCACCCAAACAAAACAGTAAATTGAGAACTGTGCACTTGTTTGTGTGGAAAATTCTAAAATGAGATCAGAAAAGCCTAGTGATGGTGGTTTACCCTTTTGCCCTTACCTAAAAGCTTTACCACTTGGCTAGAAATCGACTTTAGTATTCAAGTGATTTCTACATCAACAGAGAGGTATCATTTTTTTTTTCCCAACATACACTTGGGAGAGTGGTTGCACTTTGTATGTGCTAGGCACACAGTTTACAGAAAGGTTAATAAGACCTGGCTTCAACACCAAGAAGCTAATAATCTAACTGGGGAGATATTCACACTAACAGCTAAATTGCAACAGTGAAGGGGTCTGTATTCTACAGTGTCGCTGGGGAGGGTCTCTCTTAGGAGGTAATGTACAAGCTGAGATCTAAATGAAAAAGAGTCGACAATAATAATAATAATAAAAATTACAATGATACTGAAGTTTACTGAGCACTTGAGTTGTGCAAAGGATTGTGCAAATGCTTTGTATGAATTATCTCATTCAATCCACCACAAAACTAAAGTAAGGCACGATTACTATCTTGATTTTAATGATAGGAAACCAAGGCTTGGAACTTGCCCAAAACCGCATAACTAATAAGTGAGGGCATAGGATTCAGACCCAGATAGTCTGACTCCAGAGCCCATGTTTTCAACTCTGCTAAGCTTCCAGATTCTCAGTTGACCCCAACTCCATGCCTCTTCAGTCACCCACTCCCATAGTCCTATCTTAGTAGGTTTTTTGGAACTACCACTTTTGAAGCAAAAGGAATGTCCCAACCCTCCTCCCCTGCCTCTCTCCGCCCTCTCCTCCCACTCTTCACCCCTAGGTCTCTGGTTTTATCTACCAATCTGCCCAGTCCCCTCACTCTCTTTCTTCTGATACATCTGCTCTTCATTGTCCAGAAGATGACCCCTCCTTTGATATTCCTTTTGCTAGCTTTAAATCCAGGCTCTTTAACCTAACTTCCTTAATTTTCACTTTAGCCACACTCTTGTTCACATCTCAAACTTTTTAAAACTCTTCATCGTCTGAACTTGAACAGCAAAACCACCAGCTCTGGGGGAACTAAAAAATTTCCTATTTCCTACATCAGGTATTGAGCCCTCTAAGGAAAATCACACAAGTATATCAATTAATGTGATGGCACACTGACAGCCAGCTACTCAGTGCCCAGAAATTCTGCTGCATGCCTCTACCCAGTCAACACACTGGCCATTCCAAAACGTCCTGTCTCTGAACCTATCCTCTTTTCACTCACTCCTAGTATGTAACATGGCTCCTCTTTGAGAAATAAAATTGAAGCTATTAGGCAGGACACCCCCAAAATTCCCTAAATGTATCATCCTTAAACTTACCAATAGCCAGTTTCTCCTCTTCTCCAGCCTCTGAGGAAAAGGGATCCTTCTTTCTTAGACAAATTAGCCTATCTTTACTATTTCCTTCCACATCTATCAAGGGTTTCACTATCTCAATCATGCCCTCTCTTCCATGTCTTGGACCTCTCTTCCCCTACTGGATCATTCTTCTCTACTTCTCCCATCTTAAAAAAATCACATTAATGATGGAAAAAAAAAATGAAACAACAAAATCTCTATTAATCAACCTGATCTTCTAACCAGCACCATGTACTCTTCTTCCTGTTAAGCCAAGCTCCTGGAAAAAGCAGTCTACACTTGATACCCCACAATCTTATTTCCAATTCACTTCTCAATTCGCTGGATCTAGTTTCCTTCCCTATCATACAATTAAAACAGCTCTCATCAAGATCCCAAAAGATCACCTATAGCCAAACACAATAGACTCTTTAAAAATCTTTCCTAGTTTCCTTGTAGCATGTGAAACTGTCAATTACGTCTTCTCTTTCCTACGTCTCTTTTCTTCCCTGACTCATAACACGGCCAAGTGCTGCATAACATTTTAGTCAACAGCAGACTGACTCATATACAAGGGTGGCCCCATAAGATTAGTACTATATAGCCTAGGTGTGTAGTAGGCTATACCATCTAGGTTTGTGTAAGTACCCCCTATGATGTTCGCACAAAGACAAGATCACCCAGCAACACATTTCTCAGAACGTAACCCTGTCATTAAGCGACACAACTATATCATTTTTCACTAGTTCTCCTTTTTCTTCCGGTTCTTTCATAATCTCCTTTCCTGGGGCTCTTCTACAATTTAGCTTAGAGATAACTGTGCAAGGTTCTGGTAAAAAGCATGATCCTATCTACAAAATATTTTTGGTAGGTAAGTAAGTATGTAAGTAGACAGAGATATAAGCGATTCCTAATTGAGAAGCCAGACTGATCTTCTAAACTCCAGATCTTTAAACATCTAATTGCATAATGACTTTCTAGCCTTGGTAATCCCACAGGCATCTGAGTTTTAGCACGTCAAAGAGAATCTATCTGATGCTCAACTCCTAACAAAAAGATAGTCCCACTAAAATGGCAGTAAAGGCTCTCTCTGCTAAGGCAGGTTAGAAATGGAGGTGAAATTATGTATTTAATTAGTGAGAAAGCCTGAAACAACACTGTAGGAAAAGAGAAAATGAACAAGAGATAAGTGTTTAAAAGCTGACAAAAAGAAATAAGGTTACAGTTAGATAGTCTCAAATTTATCATGGACCCAAGAGTATACAAAACTCTTCAGATTTCTCCAGCAGCTCTTTTGAACCCAGAAGCAAAACAAGTTCAGCATTATTTATTCTTCCATAATTACAGAGCAACCACAATAGGCATAGCATTAATATATACAAACCTAGAGCTGAAGAACGTAAATTCCTTTGTTCTCACACTTAAAAATTGCAGGCTTTCATAATACACAATAATTCACTTACAAGAATATTTGAAAACATCATGGCATTGATTGGGTATGTAAGTGTAAATGAATAGAAAAGGGTGTGGTTCTTACAATAAATAATTGTGGTTCTCACTACTGATGGGAAAGTAGGCTTGAATTTGAACTGGATGAACATTGCCTCTAACTGCCCTTAGTTTGGAAACTATTGTTATTGCTTTGTTCCTGCCAGTCTGTTTGCATTATGCTTCACATAAAACTTGTCATAGAATTCCTTCCTATATTCATTCCTCAGAAGATCCTATTCAGCCATTGTTTTGACATTTCCTTTAATCCCCCTTCTTCAAATAACCAATCAGAATAATCTAACTGTAATAAACGTTTCTTCCCCATCAGTCAAAAGATTATGCTACAGAACTCTCACAACAATTCCTCCTACACACATACACACTCATACATACACACACACACGTACAGAGAGCACACAAATATACAAACACATCATTAATCCATGGATAAATGCTTTCAGGGTAGGCACATATAGTAAATATTAGTCTCTTCCTATATATTACATGACATGCTAAATGAAAAGTAATTTCCTTATTTATTCCATTATGACAATTTTCAATTCTATTATTACTATCATACATTCCTGGAGGCATCTTCTACCCTGAAAAACTTTTTATATTTAAATTGTGTGAAATTATCTCAGCCACTAAAGCAGGGTGGTTAAATTTCATATCACTTAATTAAGCCCATTATTTATTTCTCACTATACAAGCACTGTCAAAGATAGGAACAATCTAAAAATGCAGAAACATCCTTTTACCAAGAATTCCTTCCAGTTGTAGAGGAGGAAAAACTTTTAAGTTCCTAAAAAGAACCCTTTAGGTGCGGCTGGGCCTAAGAATTAAACCAACATAAGACAGATTAACAAGAGAAAAGCATACAAATTTTATTTAATGTTTTTATGTACACACAGGAGCCTCTGTAGGAAACATACAGACCCAAAGAAGTGGTTAGGACCAAGAGCTTACATGCCTTTTTAACAAAGAATTTATGGAAAAATGACAAGACAAGGGAAAAGAGATTAAATAGGCTTGTAGGGGTGGTAAATTGTGGGAAAGTCCCTAAGAAATATATGGAGGAAACTACTGGAAAATAAGGTTTATATTAGGTTTGTTTGTACAGATCCATTGTGGCATCAATTCCCAGTCTCCAATGATAAGAATGCTCTTCTCTTCCTGGTACAAGGAGGGCAACTTCCTCGTGGGAAATACTATGACTTGCCTTTACATAGAAACAGCAGAGAGTCCTTCCTGCATCTACTGTTTCTCAAGTGCTTTCAGCTCAAAATAATCAATATACAAAGTGGCATATTTTGAGGTGGCATGTTCTGTCTGATCCCCTTCACAGTACTATTACCAAAAGGTTTATAAAATCTCCAACTTTATCTAAAACTTTATATACTTGAATTCCATTCTTTTCTTTTCTCTTTCCTTCTTCAGGGGGGAAAATTGTTAATGGGTAGTTGCCTTGAAGGTCTCAGGTTTGATGATAGCTAGAAGGAGTCACAGGACTCAGCATATTGTCGGACTTATGCTAAGATTTATTAGTGAAAAGAAACCAGGCAAAATCAGCAAGGGGAAAGGAGATGGGGTGAAGTGCAGGGGAAGCCGGGCGCAAGCTCCCAAGAGTCCTCTCCCAGTGGCGTCACACAGGACATGCTCGATTCTTCCCACGGGGAATTCTGACAACACTTGTCAAGTGTCATCTACCACGGAAGCTCATTAGAGACTCAGTGCCCAAAATTTTAATCAGGGGCTAGTCACTCAGGCACCGTCTGCCTAGCATGTACCAAAATTCCAGACTAGTAGAGGGAAAGCAGATGTTCAGCACAAACCACATTGTTCGTACAAGAGGTGTAGGCACAGTGAGCTACCCTTATCATTTATAGAAAGTTTTCTACCAGTGTAGAGAACTGATTATCATTCAATTTCCCAGATGTCAGACAAGGGCTACCTTGCAAGCAGGTCCTCCTAAGAGAAGCTGTCTCAGGCCTACTATGTGAACTCTTTTCCTCCCAGTAGTAAAATGGCCAAAGAACAGACAGAAAAAAAAGAAGATAAAAGGCCCTAAATGAGTTCTTAATTAAAAAACAATTAACTATAAATAATACCTATAAAACAACGCATTAGAAGATTGTAGAAAAGAATACTCTCCCTTTAAAATTGATTGACCTTGCCATTGGCTCCCTTTTTAATTGCTCCAGTAGTTGTATTCAAATTCTGAAAAAACTACAGACAGCCTATTCATATGAATAGGCATTAAAATGAAAATAGACAATGAAACAGATTTCTATTTAAAAAATGGTGTGGACTGGATCCACCATAAATTCTAGATTTCACTGATCACACATCTAGGATCATAATTTTATATATGTTGATTACAAAAGGATATTTATCAACTTGAAATTACAAAAGTGGAAAAATTGGACAAAGTAGGAGAATAATGGAGCAAAGTTACAGAATAAAGAAATCAGTTCTGTCTAGCATACAAAATCTTTCCACCTACCTCTTCCTATTTCTCATATTCATGAAGAAGAACTGCTAAGCCTACATTTAAAACATTTTCCATGAAGGGTTAAGGGATAAAAAGTAGACTAGCGTGTAGGTGGCAACAATAATTATTTGTTCACAGATATAACTAAAACACAATATAATACAATTTCTCCTCTACTCTTACTTGACAGTCAATGCACACAAAAGATTGAGCATCTTACTGAACATTTAAAAATGAAAACCTGGCCCCAAATAAGCCAGGGTACTCTCAATAACATAGATTTTAAATAAACATGTTCCTCTACAGTATTATGTGCTTAATGTGGAACCTTTAAGGGTAATGAGAAAATAGCTAGACTTTAATGATTCAAAGGTAATATCCCTAGGGAGACAGTGGACTATCATAGAAACAATAGTCACAGACTTGAGTTCAAAACCCAGCTCTGCCACTCTGTGACCTTAGAAGAACTGCTTACTATCTGTGAAGCAATGCAACTAATTTATTAGATGGACTTGACAACACTTCCATCTAAGAATGACGACCTACATGAGATCATTTAGAGAAAATACTCACAAGAGTGACTGGCACATTTTAGGAACTCAACAATGCTAAGTTTTTATTACTAACTGGAAATAACGCTAGAATTATAGAGGTCATCCAATGCCTACATTTTAGGGATGAGGAAATTGAGGCACAGGAAGATAAAGTGATCAATCCAAGATAAGGGAGGTAGTTTTCAACAGAGAAAGGATCAGTCACAGGTTCTTAATATTGATTCCACTTTACTATATTACTGACTTGGATACTAGCTAAATAGTCTCTTTAATAATTATACAAGTTTCCATGTACCTTCCTGATACAGGAGGAAATCCTGAATAAGAACTATACAATCTCTGATGCATAGATGTTTCTGGAACATTTTTTAAACAGAGAGAGAAAAATCACAGGATAAGGTTGGCTTGGGTTAAAACAAAACCATGCATAGAATATTTATCCCCTTCTATGTTTTAGACACTGGCTAGGCACTGAGGAAAGTACTGTATGAGAAATACTGATTGGGGCAAATACGACTGAGCAGAAGGAAAGCAACATCAATGTTGGCTAGTAGAAACAGGATTTAAGTTAGTGAATTCAAGAGAAACTACTCTGATCAGCAAGACCTCATAAAGAAAGAGACATAAAACATAGAGATAATGGGCAAACTAAAGTGTGAAAAAGAGAAAAATGGGGATCACTGATAGAAAGAAGATGAGCCTTCTTGACCAACGATACCAGGAGCAAGAGCCACAGAGTGGGCCACCAGTGGCTGCTCATAAAGAGTAATAGTTCAGGAGGCCTAAAAAGAGCTGGGAAATTAAGGTCAGAAATCAGATTGAAGGGACGCTGAAATCCAATTTAAGCTTCAAAGACTTTTCAGCAAGGAAATAAAATGATCTGATACATACTTGAGAAAGATGAATCACCAAAAAACATTTTACTAACACTCAGATATTAAAATATTATGACAACATTAAAAATAATTGAAGATCATCCTTTTAAAGCAGGAATGGACTTTTATTTATTTTTTTTTTAAATGTCTTTGTCATCTTTTTTTTTTTTTTTAAAGATTTTATTTTTTCCTTTTTCTCCCCAAAGCCCCCCGGTACATAGTTGTGTATTCTTCGTTGTGGGTTCTTCTAGTTGTGGCATGTGGGACGCTGCCTCAGCGTGGTCTGATGAGCAGTGCCATGTCCGCGCCCAGGATTCGAACTAACGAAACACTGGGCCGCCTGCAGCGGAGCGCGCGAACTTAACCACTCGGCCACAGGGCCAGCCCCCAGGAATGGACTTTTAGAACCAATTCTTCTCTCATCCAAATTCAATTTCAGTAATCAAACTCAACGGAGATGGCTTAAAATAGATAAGAACGAATTGTGGCATTTAAGAGACTAGAAAAGAAAAAAAAAAATTCTTGTCACTCTTTCTGAAGAAGGTACAGGTACGTTTCCATTCAGTCCAATACACATTTACTGCACTTAGCAACAACAAAACTGCTGAGACACGAAGATGAATAAGATGGCATGGTTCTACATTCTACTGCTCTGAGAACCACACAGCCTAGCTGAGGAAACAGACACAAGTTATTTTTAATAAACGTGATATGTATGAGCAATTCTTTCTTCTCTATTTCCAATTTTGCCTCTCTTCCCAATTTATGCTCCTAATCTGTGATTCCTCAGTGTCTCGATCTGATTATATAATGTTTTCTAACAACGATTCTGTGTCCAAAAGAAAAGAGCCCTGAGCTAACACCAATTGGTGGTGGCTAAGCGAACAAAAAGAAGATAATTCAACAGTTGCTACTGAAAGTAATAAAAAGAGAGAAAGAGAGGGAGGGATAGGGAAGAGAGAGACAGATACAGAGAGAGAAAATGAACGCCCATGCAGCCAATCCCAAAACACAAACAATGACCAACACCACTTCCGCAAGAGTGTGCCTAGCACTCCGCCTTCCGTTGCCTTTGCTGCCTTCTTTCACGATCAAAGTACACTTAACATTGGTATTGGTGGGGGAAAGAGCGTTGAAAGGAGAATGAGGAAGAGGGAAAAAATTAACAAGAGGATCTGATCAAAAAGATACCTCTCTCAGACATTCACAAATAAAGCCTTTTGTAAAAATTCAAAATAATCTGATGGCGCAATGTTTGAAAAGAATGATCCCAAATTAGGGGCAAGTCAAACTAAAAAACGATCATTTGTAAAGCCTCGATTTACTAATGAGAAATTAGTAGAGAGAAAAAGCCACTTGTTCAATTTCTTCAATTCTCCCAAAGACTTTGATAATATCTGAGAAAGTCCCTTCTAAATTTCAGGACAAAAAAATAGTTACTATAAATTTTTATTTTAATATTTATAATAGCTAGCCTGTCAGTTTTAAACACATCAAAGGTATGGTTCAATAACTGTAGACGTACATACACTTTTTAGTATACCAGAGTAAACATGTACACTGTAAAATTATGTGGATGTTTGTAGTATACTAATTTTACCAAAACTAAAGAATAATTTTAAATTTTAATTATTACATACATTAAGAATTTTTATATCTTGTCATTGATGACAACACTCCCTTGAGTTAGTGTTGGGGTCAAATTAGACATAATGTAGAGAGATTTAGAATGCAGAAGTGAGGTGCAGACCATATACTTGCTAATCTGGCGTTGTGGGGCTGGCCAGCAAGGTCACAGAGATATAATTTATTTGATTTCGTAGTGAATCTCTCCCTTTCTTGGAAGCCTAGGCAGAGCCACGTCTGCTGATATTATAACAACAATTGCATAAAAACCCAAAGCAGGTCTATTTCTCACAGTAAACACTTAACTGATGTTATCAAGTTTTGCCTTTACTGAGTAAACAAAAGAACTAACAGATTTAATAAGATTTCACCTAAAATTCTTAGGTTCTCAATTAAGCTACACCCCGCTGACCTCTACTGGGAAATGAGCCTGATGTATTCTTGCATGTCTTGATGAACTCATTCATTTTGGTATAATTTAGGTGTTTTATGAACTGATACCAAGAGGACAACTAATCAATTTTCCACAGTCAAGAAAACTAAGGCAAGTCTCTTTGAATAAAGAACTCAAATCAATCAAAACAAGTGTGGTTGTCCCAAAACACACCTACATGCAGCTAAATCAGGCCATCCCTGGTTGGGGGCATACCATTTAAAACTGTTTTCTAAAGCCATGATTGGTTGAAATTAGAATATATACTTAAAATCTGTCAGTCAATTTTTTTTAACTCAAGTAAAACAAATATTAATAATCTTTAAAATGTGATTCAAACCCTTAATGAGTTAGGGATCAGCCACATAAAACATCAGGGGCCATTGCAGTAATAGTGTCACAAATATTCTTCTTTTAAAAATATAGCCTTCTGTCTTTTCTATCATACTAATTTTGACCAATAAACTCTTATCATTTTCCTTTTGCCAAACGAAGCAGTGACACACAAAGGACATTAATACCAAATAATAGTTTCCTCAGTCTTTCTCAGTGATTAAAAATAATTATTTCTCCACAAATCCTATGAGAACATATCTCCTTCATACAACTACAGTTTCCTTGTACTTTTTAATGAAACATGATACTAAGCTTAAGCAAAGTACAGAAAATAATGTTCAATTAATTAAATACATTCATCTCTTTGTGAAGAAATAAAATATTAACTTCTGTTTCATTAGCCATGATGTTCACTACACAGAATATTTTAAATACACATTTCTTCAGAGTGTTTAACTTAAAACACAAGGGGGCATAAAATTAACACCTAGGCCCGAGCAACACACTAGGGAAATTCTGACCCTGGCACACGTATCTCAAAGTACATTTGTGTTTTCTTAATTTTTCTCACACTCTATTAGACCAATAATTTTAACTCTGCAACCCTGATGTTTAACTAAAGTAGGCACTTTGGGAGAAGAAAATTTGAATATAACTAAGATGAAATTGTCCTGCTTTAAGGAGACTGGTATTTGGGACTGCTTTTGATTGAGGCAAAACAACCTGTGGCTATACATTTGCTATGAAACGCAATAGGCTAAAGCAGGTGTCAATAAAAGATGCACACCTGTGTCTTACCAGTACTGATGTTACATAGTTCAACTAAAGAAATATTATTTTATTTCTAATTACATGACATATAGTTAGGAGGAGAAACTATATGTAACCTAACACAATATTATTGCTTTAAATCATTATAGAACATTATGGTTTATCTGAAACAGATCAGACATATTATGTCACATGATACAATAACCTTGTGTGCTTGGGAGAAATCAATTTTTCTATTTTAGACAGGAGGAGAAAAGAGAAGCTAAGGAAGGGTACATGAGATGAGAGGCCTATTTTCTTTTTTTGAAGTATATATTGTTTCAAACAAAAAATATGATCCCTTGAGGGGCTGGCCCCATGGCCGAGTGGTTAAGTTTGCGCGCTCCGCTGCACGCGGCCCAGTGTTTCGTTGGTTCGAATCCTGGGCGCGGACATGGCACTGCTCATCGGACCACACTGGGGCAGCGTCCCACATGCCACAACTAGAAGGACCCACAACGAAATATACAACTATGTACCGGGGGGCTTTGGGGAGAAAAAGGAGAAAAATAAAATCTTTAAAAAAAAAAATAATAATGATCCCTTGAGATGCTACCACACATCCATTAGGATGGCGACTATTAAAAAAAGAAAAGAAAGTAGCAAGTGTTAGCAAGGATGTGGAGAAATGAGAACACTTGTACACCACTCGTGGTAATATAAAATGGTACAGCCTCTGTGGAAAACAGTATGATGGTTCCACAAAAGATTAAACATAGAATTAACATATGATCCAGCAATTCTACTGCTGGGTATTTATCCAAAAGAACTGGAAGGAAGGTCTTGAAGAGATAATTGTATACCCAAGTTCATAGCAGCATTATTCACAATAGCTAAAACATGGAAGCTACCCAAGTGTCCATAAACCGATGGTGGGTAAACAAAATGTGGTATATATACATGCAATGGAATATTATTCAGCCTTAAAAAAAAGGAAGGAAATTCTGGAATATGCCAAAACATGGATGAATGTTGAGAACATTATGCTAAGTGAAATAAGCCAGTGACAAAAAGACAAACACTGTATGATTTCACTTAAATGAGATACCCATAGAGTAGTCAAAATCATGGTTACAGAGGGTATAATGGTAAAAATTGTCAGGGGCTAGGGGAAGGGGAGAATGGCAAGTCATTGTTCAATAGGTATAGAGTTTCAGTTTTACAAGACGAAAAGAGTCATGGGGATGGATGATAGTGATGGTTGCACAACAATGTGAATATATTAAATAAGGCTGAAATGTACACTTAAAAATGGTTAAGATGGGGGGCCGGCCCAGTGGCATAACAGTTAAGTTCACACGCTCTGCTTTGGCAGCCCGGGGATTGCAGGTTTGGATCCCGGGTGCAGACATATACACCACTCATCAAGCCATGCTGTGGCAGCATCCCACATAAAATAGAGGAAGACTGGCACAGATGTTAGCTGGCGACAATCTTCCTCAAGCAAAAAGAGGAAGGTTGACAACAGATGTTAGCTCAGGGCGCTAATCTTCCTCACAAAAATAAAAAGGTTGAGATGGTAAGTTTTCTGTTTATTTTACCACATTTAAAAAAAAGAAAAATATGGGGACCAGTCCCATGGCTGAGTGGTTAAGTTTGCATGCTCTACTTCGGTGGCCCAGGGTTTCTTTGCCAGTTCGGATTCTAGGCACTCACAAGTAGAATATACAACTATATACTGGGGGACTTTGGGGAGAAGAAGAAGGAAAAGAAAAGAACATTGGTAACAGCTGTTAATCAAGTGCCAATCTTTTAAAAAAATAGGAAGAAAAATATTAATAATCCCTATTTTTGACTCCAGTAGACATGGAAACAGATGACTTTGAGGAATGTTTCTTTAATCAGCTCCCCACTAAAGTCCAAGAATACCCCCCTCCCACATAGCCACACCATATTCAGACAATAAAAGTAAAATTAGTGTGCTTTCTAATACCAATGAGAATCCAAGACATGGCTCCTAACCCAATTTCACACCATCCAATCATGTTGCCATCTGTTAAGTTCCACCTATGTTCAAACTAAAACTAGGTAAAATTAAAAATTCAGTCACACTGACCTCACTTCAAGCACTCAACAGGTACATATGGCTAGCCTCTACTGGACAGCACAGATATCAGACACCTCCATCACTGCTCAACGTGCTACTTACTGCACAACGCTGACCTAGAGCAGCCACTAATTCCTATCAATGCAACGAATCAAGACTCTATAATTTTGCTTCTCCTTTGTACTATAGGTAAGAGCCCCTTTCTTGCACCTAATGTTAATTATATATATTATCTCTCATTTAATTTTAAAAATAAATTGCAGGGGCTGGCCCAGTGGCGCAGGGATTAAGTTCACATGTTCCGCTTCAGCAGCCCAGGGTTCACAGATTCGGATCCCAGGTACAGACCTATGCACCGCTTGCCAAGCCACACTGTGGCAGGTGTCCCACACATAAAGTAGAGGAAGATGGGCACGGATGTTAGCTCAGGGCCCATATTCCTCAGCAAAAAAGAGGAGGATTGGTGGCAGATGTTAGCTTAGGGCTAACCTTCCTCAAAAAGTAAATAAATAAATAAATTTTACTTAAGAATGTAGAAAAACATTTTTTGGTTTTCAATAAACAGAAATAGTTACGGCAACATGTTTGGGGGAACAATATGTTTCATGACCGAACATGATTCATTGCTTTTTGTTTTTAATTTAGCTTTAAATGTCTGATCAAAGTTCACTTTATTTTGATATTTGGTTTTAATTAGTGTCCTAGCCAAAATACAGACATCATTTGTTAATGTTAACAATGTATGTGTAGACTCTGTTGGATTTTCTAAACACCAATTGAGAATAAAGAGTATTATTAATTCCTTTCCAAACAGACATCTTTCTTTTTCTGTTCAGGTCACTGGTTGTCCTAGGGTTCAGCCCTCTGGGTGGCCCCACTGAAAATGTGGGGTGCACACCAGGGCTCTCCCTCTTCAGTGCACCTACGCTCTGCTGTAAGCTCTGCTCAGTTCATGATTCAGAAGACAGTTCAGGGGAACCGGTGCCAAATGTCAGAGCATCACTGCTCTGCTCAACAGAATACTTGACCCCTCCTCTCCTCCTGCCTAGATTACTCTGATAACTTCAAACAGATTTTTAAAAATATATGTCTTTTCTAGTTTTTCTCAGTAGGAGGTTTGCTCTACAACAACCTAGACCACCATTAAGACAGACAGAAACTGTTCTTTAATCAAGATGGCCAAAAGATTGCCTAATTGGTTAATCTTCTCCAAAGAAGAGCAAACTATAGGCTAACATCTTAACATTATATAAAGTCGTGCTGCCAATATTTGTTTTCTTTATAATCTGTGTATTAGAAATTACTTAGTACTCAGATAATACTTTATTTTACAACATGCATTTGGATAAAGAAATCATAAGATTAAAAAAAAAAGAAGGGGGCTGGCCCAGTGGCACAGCAGTTAAGCTCGCATGTTCCGCTTCTCGGCGGCCCAGGGTTCACTGGTTCAGATCCCGGGTGCGGGCACGGCACCGTTTGGCAAAAGCCATGCTGTGGTAGGAGTCCCACATATAAAGTAGAGGAAGATGGGCACGGATGTTAGCTCAGGGCCAGTCTTCCTCAGCAAAAAGAGGAGGATTGGCAGCAGTTAGCTCAGGGCTGATCTTCCTCAAAGAAAAAAAAAGTACAACAGGAAATGACATACAGAGTAATTAAGATCTCTAAGACCACAGGTCTCTAAGAAGGGTTTAAAAGTATTGAAGTGAGCATTATTGCATAGCAAAGTGGCCAGCTTTATACAAGAAAACCAAGAATCAAAAGAGTTTACCCTAAAAGCATGGTAAAAGGAACAATTTTCCTTCTGCTTCTACTATACTAACCATCAAAAAAATAGTTATTATTGATTATCATTTCTGTTTTCCACTATCTTCTCTCTTTTTAAAAGCAAATTCTGGCATTACAGTCCCAAGTTTCTGCTAATGAATAATCACGTTAGTTGTCACTCAATTACCACTCTCAGTGTTTAATCTAAATTATGGATAGCACCTTGTTTTTTTTTCTTTCTTTGAAGTTCTTCAATGAATTTAAAAGTCAAATTTTTTTTCAAGAAGAGTAAGTTGATGGAAGATGGAGGCTGAGATTAAATCAGGGAGCATCATTGATCAAGGATGCTTGGAATTCTTATGAATACAAATAGCCTATCAAGGTTAATGAGGTTCAACTCAAGTTTAGAAGGAGAGAAAAATGCACTTAGTATTTTCTATGCATATACAGATTCAAGGTCTTAGGTACAATTTGAAAGGTAAATTATGCAAACTCAAATGTAGCTTCCATTTGGGTTTTTTATAAGCTATTTTCGCTGGTTTTCGCCAGTGTAAAACAACTGCTTAAAATATATATTCTGGATCAACAAAAACAAATGCAATTAGTGAGACAGAGCAAAAGATTCCTTGAATACTGACAACTATTCAAGGAATTAATGTGTTTTTAAGGAATGACTGGACAACAAATGTTAGCTTTAAAAAATAATCATAAAAATGTTCTACAATATATTATTTCAGTCAACAAATATTAATTGATTGCCTAATATGGGTAAGACATTGTCGGGGGACACAAAGGGATACAGAGACAAGACCTGGTTCTTAATCTATACTCACTTATGATCTGAAAAGGATACAAGTCTTTAATTTATAAGTGGCTCCCAGAATGCCACAAGCTTGAATTGCAACATCAATGCATACTGGTAAATGGCCCAGAGCAAAATCTGTGCACAGCAACATATCAGAAGAAAATATAAACAGAAAGTTGAGCATCAGAGTAGAAGCAGAGGAGAAGACTGTTAGAAAGACAAGCCAGTTCAATACACTCCAGGAATAAAGACAATCTGGTGAAGTAAAGAGAATCTCTGGTTACAAGGACTCTGTTAAAGAGAGGTGGAGAGTGGGAGAGCCTTATCATAGCCATGAACAAACAGTCCTTTAGACATCATTATTCTCATATTCTGTGTTGACCAAGCAATTTTTGGGTTACTAATTCAGCTCTCCAAACACTGGGTATATAAAATTAGGAGACTGGTGCCCTGCATAAGAGAATATTGTTTAAATATCTCTATAGGACTCCCACAGGGTAAACCAATGAACTGGCACTCTTTCATATACCACTCTCTTATGAGTTTCATTGTTAATATGAGCCAGTCTCCTGAATCACATTAACTCTAGGACACAGAAAACCTAAGTTTCCAGATGTGAGGACAAGACCTTGAAACATGAGGCCTTCACCAAGGTAAGGACATCAAGGTTGGATTTATCTTGGTGATGGGCAGCTTCCTTCTGCAGCCCCTTTTCTCCTTTATTTCAATCCACTTTGAAATTTTAAAGAAATATACCCAGATTACTTTAAGACTGTGAAAAAGGTGCCCCAAGAACATTAGTGATGTGGGCAAAAGGACAGTTCTGAAGGAAAGATTATTACTTGCAATTGATATAATCCAAGAAGGCTTCAGGGAGGAAATGGTTTAGAATTTCCACAAAAAGAGGACATTACAGAAACAATGAACAACTGGAACTAAGACAAAAAAGAAGGAAATATGGAAATGAGTAGGGAAGTTTAAGAAAAAATGAGTTATTTGACAAGACCGTGCGTGAGGTTCTATAGGAGAGGTGTTAGAAAGCCAAAGCTAAAGAGAAAGATACTAATGATTGAACACACCAGAAGAAATGTTACTATACAAATGTTCTTAGCCCTAACCTTATATAATAACCTCATTTTGTGTATATTTTCTTATTTATATTTGGTCTCCAAAAAGCAACTAAAGATTAATCTCCATTTTTATAGAATGTACATACGGCAACATCCCATACTACCTAATATTTTATAAAAGATAAAGCAGAGGCTAAATGCTTTTCAATAAATTTCAATAAAATTCCCAACTGTTAGAGATTATAACTGATTGATCCATGACCTATACCTCTCACAAAGTCTAGACCAAGTGTCATTTTGAGAATAGCTTGGGAATAAAGATATTCAAAGGTACTCCACAAAGTATGAAAAATAGACAAGCCACAATCAGAAGTGTCACTAAATCTAAAACAACTGACGTAAATGTAATTAATTATTTTATTGTTAAAACTAAGAAAATCACAGAAAAAACTGGTTAATGGTAATTTCTTCCAGGATGAATGATGTCTTTTTGTGATATCTTTTTCAACGGCAACTGGAAAAAAATCTTTCATCCTCCAAAAGGAATTTGAATTAGACTTGAGACAAACTCAAAGAACTTTTGGCATCAATTTCAGAATGCCACCTGCATAGGGACAGGAAAACCTGTCAGCTTTTCGTTCGTGGCTATATCACCAGCACCTAGAACTGTCTAACATAATGACAGACAGTCATTAAGTATTTGATATGTGAGTAAATGTTCAACCTCTCTCTCCAATTGTCTTTCACATCTAAACCTATACAACCAATCCAAATTGACCCAAGAGAATTCCAACTCACTCGCTAACCCACATGAAAATGTAAAAGAAATATTAACTTAGGACAAAGGAAAAACCAGGCTCTTTGAATGACAGCATTATTCGGTTTTTATAAGTAATTTTTTAAATGCCTATGCATTTGAAATTTTTCTTTCAAATTATTCCACAAGTGGTAAATGAAAAGAAACAATGAGAAGGGAGGAAGGGAGGAAGGGAGTGAGATGGGGGGACAGACCAACACGTGGTTATAAACAGCTTAGCAAAGGGGTTTTTCCACCTTTGATATTTATTAGCATAGTTCTTTTAAACACTTACCTTTGGCAAAATGATCATATTTTAGCACTTTTGTCAGCAGGATCAAAGGCTAAAATAATTCCCATGAAGCAAACTTTAAAAGTCCTGTAATTACAATACTCTGAGAATATTTCTGATAAGTATTTATTAAACATGTAGAGGGCTTTGTAAAGAGTATGTCAATATTTCATTATCTTTACAATCTGAATCTTGAACCAAATCTAAAATACATTTTCTGTTGACACACTGACAAGATGAAAGAGAAACTCAGGCTGCAGTAACATTAAATATTTCCTTTGGATTATACAAAGTTAGATGCTTAACACCAATTTTCTACCTTTCATTACAATTTAAGAAATTCTTCAAATGTGGCAACTTATTACAATTAGAACATAACTTCACTAATAAAAACAGATACAGAGGAGGACTGATACATATCTATTTCCAAATGTCTCATCCATGTTTGATCTAATTTGCATGATTATAATTGGAATTAAGCCATTTCCCTTTTATGAAGTTCTTTCCTTTGATTTTTAATATTTTCTGATAATTACCCCATCTGTGCTGGATAAAAGGCAGGCAGGAAACGGTAAGCTGCCTAGTTACACACTTCACTCATGGTTACCACATCATCACGATTACTATACAACTTGAAATTAATGGAGGCAGCACAACTCCACCTCATGTCAAGCAGCTAGAGATTTGAAAATGTTTATGATTCTGAAGCAGAAGTATCAGTAATACCTTTCTGCTATACCTTCTGCCAGTTTCACTCCCAAAATAAATGATAATTCCCTGTTCGTTCAGAGAAGAAAGGTCTCTTCTGCCTGCAGAAAGGATTCAATTGCTACCAGAACAAAAATATTTTCAGGTTTCACAGATTCCTGGCTTTGAGGTCCAAATGAAAGAGAAATGAATTCATAGAAATTTATATATTTAATTAGTCAACTATATAATTTATATTATCTATATACCGAAACCAGAGTTCACAAAATATCACAATCTTTATTTTAAAATTTTGTTAAGCAATTCTATGAAACAAAACAAAAGTCCTTTGAATATGGCTTAAAAATAGCAAAGTCACCTCTACTTGTGCTGCCAAATGTGCTTTCTCCTTGTCTTTTCGCTCCATGCACCGCTTCACCTCCTCCACCTCGGAGGCCATTGCACTGAAGTTCAGCTGCACTCTCAGATCTGACATCTGCTTCTCCAGATCCTCTTTTTCCCGTTCAATCCCTTGAAAGAGAAAATGTAAAGCTTTTGGTTGTTCCTTATTCACAAGAGAAGGTACTTTCAAAAGGTACAAAGCCTTGATGTTTTAATATTCCAGCTAACATAATCCACTTATTAACACTGTCACTGAACAGTCTTTTCACAATTTGCTAGTCTATTGTTTCACGTCTCACACAGTTTTCTAAAATATATACACAACTGTGTTATCACGTGATTACATTTTGAAACTAAAACTTAAAATGTTATCTGATTTCTAATACAACTTATTTTAGGAAAATCCTACATATTTTAGCTTTCCTTAGATCCCTGTGCTACCTCCAACTTTAAAACAAAAATACTGAAAGAATTTTCAACTAAGCTACTCCAACTAAAGTTACTGAAGTTCACTGAGCTGCTTTTATTGCAACATAAACAAATGATGCTATTAAATTTCTGACTGTATATGACCACTAACCTACTAATTCTGGTGACTACTACCTGAACTTATATCACTGAACAATATAATTTAACTTAGTATTTAATTCAACATGAAATACTTGGTCTATGATGCACAGGGCACTGTGATACCATCTTCTTCAAAAATAAATAACACAAAAACCCTTCCTCAATGAGCTTGCACTCCAAGAATAGAAAGAAGACATATAAATAAAGTACTTCCTTGAATCAAAATGTCAAAAATTGGAACTTATACCATCAATTTAAAACTACCGCTTTTTCCAGGAGTTTCCTTTCCAGAAAATAAAAGGAGGAAGGAAGGAAACACTACAAAATCAAATTTACAGATCATCCATAAGACACACCCCAACTTTAGAAATATCAAAGTGTTCAAAATTGTACATCTTAGGTGGAAGATACACAGGCATTTTAATAGCACGATAAGAGCACTGACACACTCCACACAGGTATCTCTGTATAAAGGTTATTATAGGCTATTAAGGAGAGTGATTAACTCTTTTTTGGTGAGAAAGTACTAAGTTAGTTTCACCAAATTTTGTGAAGCAAAAGAGACAAAGGAGACAGAGTTGGGGTGATATTTCAGGGAAAGGAAACAGCGTAAAGCACAGGGGTACAACTGGACTTAACATTCAATAGTTCACAGAGCGAACACATGTGAGCGAGGAAGTGGGACAGTCATCAGAGAGAGCAGGCACTGCTAGGGAGCTTAGAGATGATCCTATAGACCAGGAGTTAGCAAACATTCTCTGGAAAGGGTCAGATAGTAAATATTTTAGCCAGATGATCCCTGTCACAACTGCTCAATTCTGCCATTGTATTGCAAAAGTAACCTAGACAGTGCATAAATGAATGGGAGTAGCTGGTTTCCAATAAGGTTTACTTACAAAAGTCTGTATGTGACCCATGGGCCATACTTTGCCCATCCCTGCTAAGTCTCCAACCTAAAAAATGCATAGTTGCTTATGTCCAAATGTATTTATTCATTTTATAAATATATGTATTCATTCATTTTTATAAATATATTTTTTATTTTCTAAATATATATTCATATGCATATAACACATATATCTCCATAGTTCATATATATCTATATATAGATATGCTTCATAATATATATAACATTAGTATATATGTATAAAATAACATTAGTATTAATATATATTATATAAAATATGGGGATATTAACACATATGAATATGTGTATAAATACATATATATGTATATTTCATGAAACATACTATATTTGGTGTGGAGAAATAATATTTTGGTATGTTTCATAATATAGTTACATATAAAATATTAGTATAGATATTCATGTAAATATATAGATATAACACATATATACACATATAATGAAACATTTCACAAAATTAAAATACTTAAAACATAAGGTATAAAATATAAATATGTTACAAAAACTCTCCTCCTACACCCAGAGGATTGTCTCATATGCTCCGTTTGGAAGAATGCTTGCTACAAACAGAGATGGATCAGTATAGGATAGCAGTTAAGAGCTCAAGTTTGGGGAGAAAAATATTTGGGTCTGCTAAGTCCCATAAATGTGACCTTAGGCAAGTTACTTAATCTCTTTGCTCTTCAGTCTTTTTTTTTTTTTCAATCACTAAAACAGAAAGTACAGAAAGAACAGTACCCGTCTCATAAACAGTTGTAGGAAATAAAGGAGACAATGTAAAATGAGTAGCATAATGCCTTGTATGTAGTAAGAACTCAATAAATTATAAGAGGTTTTAATCAAGAGTGTAACATGAATGGTTTGTGTCTTAGAAAGGACCCTTTCGTAGCAGTATAGAAGACAGATTACAGAGGAAACAGAAAAAGACATGTTTAGAGGGTAATACAGATGAAAAGAAGCATGCCTAAACTGGGATAGTGGGAATAAAAAAGAGGATGGGGCAAATTCAAAGAATATCAGGATGTATAAATAGAGAGGATATTGGGACGAATTAGATGGTGAGAAGAAGAAATAATTCTGGATGTTCTTTGTATTTTAGGCTTGGATATCTGGTTAAAGGATGATGCCATCAATTGAGATAGGAATAAAAGCAGGTTTTGAGGAAAGAATGAATTCCACTGTAAATCTGTTGACTGAGCATTCTATGGAACAGCATATGGAGATGTCCACTAGCAACTCCATCTGGAGGGCTGAAGGTTAGGAGAGTGAGTAGAGCTGGATTTAGAGGTCATCATTTACAAGTGATAGCTAAAGCATCAGATTAAATAACAACCCCTAGGGAGAAGTACTAAGTGAGAAAAGCCCTAAATAGGATTCTAGACAACAGCAGCATTTAAAAGACGAACTGGAAATAAAAAGAAGATTCAAATGCAAACAATGAAAACAACGGAGGCAGAAGAACCAGGAAAAAGCAGGAGCACTGAAGTCAGCGCAAGAGTTTCAAGAAGAAAGAGGAAAGAAACAGGGGTCAAGTAAGACAAGTAACGGCAAAACGCCTTTGAATTTGACTGAGGAGACCACTAATAAACTAAGCAAAGTCAAATTTAGAAGCAAAAGTAGAAATCATGTTGCAGTGGTGGAGGAACAAGCAGCAACCACAGTGTGACAATCAGTGTGATTTCTTATGGAGAATTTTTGTTAATAATACTAGTATTCGACAAAGATGAAAACTCTAGAATTGTTAAAAGAAGATGAAGTCCATTATTACCACATTGGTAAGAGAATTTTTGGATTTTTTTAAACCTGGTAAGTAGTTAAAAAAGTGAGATTCTTATAGTCCTCAAAGACGCACCAAAAATAACTAAATTAGGGGCTGGCCCCATGGCCAAGTGGTTAAGTTTGCACAGTCCACTTCAGCAGCCTGGGGTTCACTGGTTCAGATCCTGGGGGTGGGCCTACACACCATTCATCAAGCCATGCTGTGGCAGCACCCCACATAGGAAAAAAACTAAAATGACCTACAACTAGGATATACAACTATGTACTAGAGCTTTAGGGAGGAAATAAAAAAGAAGAAAATTGACAACAGATGTTAGCTCAGGGCCAATCTTTCTCACCAAAAAGAAAAGCATACTTAAAAAGAAAAACCAGATTCTATGAGGCAACAAACATAAAACAAATGTACCAGAGTCTTTTTCAAAACAAAATGAGAGTTCCTATGTGCATCTTTATGAAAATTTGATGAGTAATCTAATACCTTATGATTTTGTTCTTAAAAATAAATTTTAAAATACTTGATGTCAAAATATATTTAAATTATAACATCACATGAAACTTAAGTGAACTTAATAGCATGCAAATATATTGGAATAGGTATGTCAGAATTTGCCATCCAGCAAAGATTTTCTGGCAATGTGGAAACTCTAACAGGCAACATATTGAGTTATGTCTGGGAATCTGGAGAAATATTTACCTTCCCTGAATTTCATAGTACATCAAATGCTTATAAGAATTTCTCCAATAATTTAGGCATTTGAATAGGAAGCTTCATTACTGAAATAATTTACAAGCTGAACAATCTGGACTAGTCTATCAGAAACCATTATAAAATCTCAATATCACCATCCCTGTTAAATTTGAATTTTCAAAAAGAAATAAATCCAGAGTATTATTCCACAACCTAAATCAACACCTCCGCTGAAACAGTACTCTAACATTTCTCAAGCACAAAGTGTTCCTGATCCACATAAGAAAAAGCCAGTCATATGGTTCATGACCACTTCTGAGATATGATCATTTTTTGCCACCATTCTCCAGATAACAAAAAAGACAGGATCTTAATTTTATCTGTTTGTATATATGGAAAATTGGGATAAGAGAAAGTGAAAACCAGGGGTATTTCTAATTTAAGTACAAGGACAAGTACATAAATACGCACACACACATTTATAAACAGGAAGCTGGGAAAAATTCCACTACTGGCTTTGCTGGCTCTTCCTAAGAGAAAGCCCCATGAGATAAGCAGGTCTGACAATTGAAATGGGTTTAAAAAATCAAGCAGGGAAGACATTAAACTTCAATGCTAATGTCAGCAACAAACAAGTGAAATTCAAAATTAAAAACATAATATCATCTACATTAGCATCCAAGAAAGTGAAATTCTTAGGTATAAATCTAACAAAATCTAAATTTACAAAACTACAAAACACTGATGAAAGAAATCAAAGATGAACAAAATAAATGCAAAGATATTCCAAGTTCATGGATAGGAAGACTCAATATTGTCAAAATGTCAGTTCTTCCCAACATAATCTATAGATGCAATCCAATCAAAATCCCAGCAAGTTATTTTGTGGATATCGATAAATTGATTCCAAAGTTATAAGGAAAGGTAAAGAATCCAGAATAGTCAATGTACTACTGAAGGAGAAGAACAAAGTTGGAGGACTGAATACTATTCAACTTCAAGACTTACTATAAAGCTACAGTAATCAAAACAGTGTGGTGTTGGCAAAAAAAAATAAATAGATCAATGGAACAGAATAGAGAGCCCAGAAATAGACCCATATAAAAATAGTCAACTGATCTTTGACAAAGGAGCCAAGGCATTACACCAGAGAAAAGATAGTTTTTTAACAAATGGTGCTGGAACAACTGGATAACCACATGCAAAAAGAAAATGAATCTAGACACAGACCTTACACCCTTCACAAAAATTAAGCCAAAATGGATCACAGACCTAAACGTAAATGCAAAATTATAAAACTCTTAGAAGACAGGAGAAAATCTGACCTCGAGTTTGTCAATGACTTTTTCTTCTGAGGAATATTAGTCCTGAGCTAACATCTGCCACCAATCCTCCTCTTTTTATTGAGGAAGACTGACCCTGAGGTAACATCTGTGCCCATCTCCCTCTACTTTATATGTGGGACGCCTACCACAGCATGGCTTGATAAGTGGTGCGTAGGTCCACACTCGGGATCCAAACCAGTGAACCCCGGACCACTGCAGTGGAATGTGTGAGCTTAACGGCTGCAAAACCGGGCCGGCCCCCTGTCAATAACTTATTAGATACAACATGAAAGTCATAATCCATAAAAGAAAAAACTGATAAGCTGGACTTTATTAAAATTAAAAATGTCAGGTCCACGAAAGACACTGTCAAGAAAATAAAAAGACAATCCACAGACTGTGAGAATTTATTTGCAAAGATATATCTGATTAAAAAAACTATTATCCAAAAACTACAAAAGAAAAAAGTTGTATCTGCAGTCTCCTAAAAAGTCTTTTCTCAAAATTGTCCCATTCACAACAACATGGATGGACCTTGAAGGTATTAACATGCTTAATATGTTAACATAATTGTTAAGCAAAATAAGCCAGACAGAGAAAGACAAACACTGTATGAAACTCATACATGGAAGATAAACAAACACACAAAGAGAACAGTTCAGTGGTTACCAGGGGTGGGGGGGGGGGGGGGGGGGGGGAGGAAGGAGGGGGCGGTATGCACAAAGGGTGAACGGGTATATTATATGGTGACTGACAAATAATAATGTACAACTGAAATTTCACAATGTTATAAATTACTATGACCTCAATAAAATTAAAAAATTTTAAAAATTAAAAAAAAAACCTGTGGTACATTTGGACAATGGAATATAATTCAGTGCTTTAAAAAAAAGCTACCAAGCCCTGAAAAGACATGGGGGAACCTTAAAAGTACATTACTCAGTGAAAGAAGCCAATCTGAAATGGCTACATACTGTATGATTCCAACTATATGAGATTCTAGAAAAGGCAAAACTATAGGGACAGTTAAAAAGATATATAGTTGCCAAGATTTAGAGGAAAGAGAGGAACAAATAGGCAGAGCACAGGGCATTTTTAGCACAGTGAAACTACTCTATGACACTCTAGTGGTAGATACATGTCATTATGTATTTGTCCAATCCCACAGGATGCACAACACCAAGAGTGAATCCTAATGGAACACATGGATTTTGGGCGATAATGATGTGTCAACGTAGGTTCATCGGTCAGAACAAACGTACCACTCTGGTGGGGGATGTCAATAATAGGGGAGACTATTTTTGGTGGCAACAGAGGATATATGCTAAATCACTGTACCTTCTGCTCAATATTGCTGTAAATATAAAACTAAAAAATAAAGTCTGTTTAAAAAAATTAGATGCTAAATGATGATTACCTTGTTGGAAAACCTTATGTCAGATCAAGAAATAGATAGGATGACAAGAGCACAACATAAGGAATGAAATTCTGAAAACAGGAAGTATTTAAGAAAGAGCAAAGGATGTGGAGAGAAGGGAACCCTTATTCACTGCTGGTGGGAGTGCAAACTGGTGCAGCCACTATGGAAAGCACTATGGAGTATCCTCAGAAAATTAGGGATAGATCTACCATAGGATCCAGCTATCCCACTGCTGGGTATTTATCCAAAGAACTTAAAAACACAAAGGCATAAAGATACGTGCACCCCTATGTTCACTGCAGTATTATACACAATAGCCAAGACATGGAAGCAACCTAGGTGCCCATCAAGGGACGAATGGATAAAGAAGATGTGGTATTTATACACGATGGACTACTACTCAGTCATAAGAAATGATGAAATCCGGCCATTTGTGACAACATGGATGGACCTTGAGGGTATTATGCTGAGCGAAACAAGTCAGAGGGAGAAAGTCAAATACGATATGATCTCACTCATAAGTAGAAGATAAAAACAATGACAAACACACACATAGCATTGGAGATTGGATTGGTGGTTACCACAGTGGAAGTGGGGAGGGGGGAGGGCAAAAGGGGTGATTAAGCTCACATGTGAGGGGATGCACTATAATTAGTTTTCGGGCCGTGAACATGATTTAATCTACACAGAATTCGAAATACATTATGATGTACATCCGAAAATAAATAAATAAAATAATTTTAAAAAAATAAAATAAAATTTTTAAAAAAAGAAATAAATTAAAAAAAAAAAAGAAAGAGCAAAATACCCACACATTTACGAATCAGAATCATACCTCTCCTAAACCTCCAGTCATCTCCTTGTTCATCCTGATGGTTTGACTGTTGCTTGGAAATCTGAGATACTTGATGTTGTAAACCCTTTCGATCGCCTTCTGCTTTCATAAGTTGTGTACGGAGTTCTTCTACCTAAATACATATAGTCAAAAATGAAACTTTTATCAGTTTTAAAAGCAGCAAAGGAACAATTGAACTGACAAATTGTTACAAAATATTTTTTTAGGGAAAAAATGTTTACTTCTAATGGGCTATTGCAAACACAAGTTGAAGCCAAATTAGTCTTGTTATGCCAAGCACAGTGGAATACTCTCTTGCTCCATTTCTTCATTCCTTCCACACAGAATAAATGTCTTTTCCCTTCTCTGTGTCTATTGTGACAAAGAATTTGACCATATTAAAAAAAAAAAATCCCTTATTTTGACTTCAGTCCACTCTATTAACCCAAACCACCTCCAATTATGTGCTATATGTTTTTATACTTTTCACTTATTTTCTTTCATGTGAACATGTTTATTGGATGGTAAACTCAAGTGAAATGATCATGATTTAGCTTTTTTTTTTTTTTAAAGATTGGCACCTGAGCTAACAACTGTTGCCAATATTCTTTTTTTTTTTTTCCTGCTTTTTCTCTCCAAATCCCCCCAGTACAAAGTTGTATATTTCAGTTGTGGATCCTTCTAGTTGTGGCATGTGGGACGCTGCCTCAACCTGGCCTGAGGAGCAGTGCCATGACCACGCCCGGGATCCGAACCAGCAAAACCCCAGGCTGCCAAAGTGGAGCTTGAGAACTTAACCATTTGGCCTCGGGGCCAGCCCTGATTTAGCATGTTTTAATACCAAAGTACTACGCAAAACAAATAAGCAATAAACGCTGCTGAATAAACTATAAACACCTTGAGGTCAGGGACTATTTTATTCATCGTTGTATTTCTAGAGACTAGGAAATTGCCTAGCACATAGCAGGTATGTCCCCAATGACCATTAAACAAGTTAGCAGTTGCAAAAAGACTCAGCTAAAGTCACAATGACAATCTGAACACAGAAGTCTCTTACTTCAAAAGATGAGATTAGAAATTACAAGGCAGAGTTCCAAAAAAACCAGAATGGAACTGAATACAAATATATAACTTCCGAAAAAGAAAGTCTGAACTCTGTCAACATTAATTCCATTGGACCACTGGCTGCAGAACAAAACCAATGAACCTTTTTAAAGGTTTTGTAAAACAGGTGGTATGGTGTATTTTCAGCACTGATTGCCAAAATGTAATACTCCTTCTGAACATTTATGATGCCTGACATCTTCGCCAACCTAGCACATTATGTAGTGAGTTATGTAAGCCACGCCTCAAAACAGAGGAAGGTGCAATTGCAGTTTACATTAAACTCAAGCAGAGAGGCAGTTAGAAACTCACATACCCTTAGCCAATGTATGTAAGATGGCTATTTCAAGTTATTGAACTTTAAATATCAGAAGCACCAAACTCCCATTATGAGCTAATGGGCTGCAAAATGTTATGCTTTAAAATTAAGCCTTCTCTTTGGTTAAAGGGGGCAGGTGGCATCTTGAAAATGTGAATATAAGACAATAATGCATTCAGAGTAACTTCAACATGCAAAGATCTGTTTTATGTATTTTACTTCCTCTTTCACTCTCCAATGACTCCTTGAATCAAATTAAGCTCCTGGGAAAATATTATCTTACACATCCAGTCTCACTTTTCCACTGGTTATGCTGAGAGAGATAAGTCCTAAGTTGGAGCAGCAATCAGCAAGGTTCACTCGCACAGTGGGAATTTGGCTGGTGTTTTGTCCTAGCTTCCTCTGAGCTTCCTGAAAGGATCTCATCTTCCCCTTGCGTGTGCTAACATGCATTCCTCAGGGAACAATCGTTCCAGACCTAGGTCTTCCTCCCTTCACAAAGACATCCGATAGAGAAGGAGACTTACGTCTGCTTTCATTTGAAAGTAGACTACCATAGCTTGCATCCACTTACCTGATGCAAAAGCGTCTCTCTGCTGCCTTCTGACTGATTCAATAACCTTCGAGACAGCTCCAGTTCCTGTTCAAGCTGGAGTTCCAACAAAGGATAAAGAGAAATGTCCAATGGGGCAGAAGATAATTAAACGATTATGGGCAAAGTGTAAGAGGAAAAAAAGTAGGAACATTTTCAGAAGATATTTACAGCTAACATGAAAGAGTAAATATCTTGCTATAAATACATCTTAATACTTCATTAATGTTAATTGCATAACATCAAGTAAACCAGATCAGAGCTCAGGAGGTCTGGGTTCTCAAGTCAGTTCCATCTCAACAGTGACCCTGTTTAAATCTCTTATCCTTAGGCCACCATTCCATCATCTCTAAAATAAGGATTTTATATTAGATAATCTCTGAGATTCCTTTCAGTTCTTAATCATTATAACCTGAATTCTAAAGCAATTTTTTCTTTAAATTAGTACATGTAGTGTCATATGAACCAAATTACAATAAAAACTTCAGGGATTCAATGATTCAAAGTATATTTCATTCAATTGATAATTTCATATATTCTTAATATCTTACATTCCTGATATTTTCAGTATTCATAACACTCCTAAAATTTTAAAATATCTAAGTACAGAATAAGACATTCAACTTGAAAAATACAATAGGGCAGGAAACAGGTTTGTTAAAAATCCAGAACTTACATATGCTAAATATGTTTGCATTTTCTAACAGTAAGGTTGTTTTGCGAAACCACAAATCTATATTAAGATGTTGTTAACTGCTTAGATTTGTAATAGTTATCCTAAATTATCATTTCATTTGAACAACTATCTATATATTAGCCCTCTAAAAAATGTACAGGTGGTAGGTATGGCCATGAAGAGTGGCATCAGGGAGGATTATGGTCATGGAACAGTCCTGTATCTTGATCGTGGTGGTGGCAACATGAATCTACACGAGATAAAATTGCACAGCACTACACACACACACGCACACACACTCAACACACAAATGAGTGCACGTAAAGCTGATGAGACCTGCATAAACTCTATGGATTATAACAATGTCAATTTCCTGGTTTTGATATTAGATGGCAATTACGTAAAACGTTACCCTTGAGGCAAATGGTGTGAAGGGCACATGGGACTCTCTATAATTTTGTTTCGTGACACTTTATGAATCCATAATTATTTCAAAATAATTTTTTAATCTTGTTACACAATTTTTAAAAAACTATACATGTGGCTCATAAACTAAATGTCACATTTTTTAAAAAATTAAGTATATATGGAATCACAGAATCCACACAAAATAGTATCAGACCTATTCTCTTGTTTCTATGGAGAAATAAAGATGGAAGAAATCATACACCAGTCAAAATGGTTTCAAAACTTATCAAGGCCCATATTGGTCATGATGCCTGGGTAATATCAGCAGTATCAGCTCCCAACGGGCAAACTTGATGACCTGACATACCTCGCTTACCATAAAGGCAGCATGTACGCATCATTTAACTTTACATAGGTCAGTGAAATAAAATAAAGGAGGTAATGGTAAATAGAAAAAACAAGACAGAGTAAAGAACATTACATCAGGGGCAAATCTTGACTTTAGCATTCATTACCTTGGGCTCATCCGTAAATCTACTCATTTGCAAACTGAAGAGAGTTTTTCGGCCTCTGAATTGCCTTCTAGCTCTAAGGTGCTAGGCTCTGTAGGTTCACAGATGTGAATATATGTCAAAGGTCCTTAATATTTAATGGGAACAGAGGATATTTCAGAACTAGGCTGCTAACTATGCCTATTCTATATAATGAAACGAATATATCCAAAATACCCAGCCTTTAAGCAACAGGTCTTTCCTAAACCCTGCAGCAAAGCCAGGCTCTTTAAATGTTCTCCATCGAGGAAGGGTGAAGTTTAATTTGCATCCTGGAAAGGAGAGGGGCCAGATGACAAGGTAGCAAAAGACCTGGACAGTAGTTCCCCCTCAGCCACGGAGCATACATCCCAAGACCCCCAGAGGATGCCTGAAACCATGGATAGTACCAAACCCTAGATACAGTAAATTTTTTCCTATACATACATACCTATGATAGTTTAATTTATAAATTAGGCACAGTAAAAGACTAACAACAATAATCAATAATAAAATAGAACAATTATAACAATATACTGTAATAAAAGTTACCGTAGATCTTAGCAGCCTCCAGAAACAATTTTTTTTTCCTTCCTTATTCAGTCGAGAACTTTCACCTTTTCACTTAAAGGATGCACTTTACGGCTTCTCTTTGGTATATCTGAATCGCCAGCATCACTATTCTTGTGCTTTGGGGGCATTACTAAGTAAAATAAGGCTGACTCGGACACAAGCACTGCGATGCTGCAAGAGTCGGTCTGATAACCAAGAGAGCCACTGCGTGACTCACGGGCAGGGAGCAAGTACAGTGTGGATACGCTGGACAAAGGGATGATTCACATCCCGGGCAGAGCAAGACGGCGAGAGATTTCATCATGCTACTCAGAACAGCATGGCAATCTATGACTTAGGAACTGTTTATTTCTGGAATTTTCCATTTAATATTTTCAGACTACAGTTGACTGCAGGTAACTGAAACGGTAAAAAGTGAAACCACAGACAAGGGGGGACTACTGTATATGTTTCCAAGAGCAAGTAGCAGAGAGTGGCAGAGCCCTTGAACCACGTCTGACTCCACATCAAAACATACAGGCTTCATTATGTTCTAACAAATGATCTCAGGGACGCTCTTCAAGGCACTCAATGAACATCACTGGCCCCAAAGAGCATCATTCTTTGAAAGATAACTTGCAAAATCTTACTTGACTCTTCTCAGTTTCAGTTTGTCTTAGCTTATTTTTCATTACTCCCTCATCCTCATCTGTTTTAGCTTCTTGTTTCTTCAATGCCTAGAATGAAAAAGGTGGGAAAATATGCATTATTCCAAAATACATATAAAACTGAAAGACACTACTAGGATATATTGAGAAAAGGCTAAGGAAGATGATTATGAGTTGTACAAAATATGTAAAGCATTCTTTTCTATATTTTTCCCTCTTTAATAAAATGGAAAAAAAGAACTTGAAGAAAATACAAATTTCAAAAGTTAACCATAAAAGTGTTTGTTTTGGTTTGTCTCTATGTTAAAACTTAAGGAAAAAATTTATATTTGGAGCAATCTTTCATAACATCTAAAAAGCATTCCACTTTTTAAAAATTTTTTTGACAATTTTAGCATTTAGACTTAGCAAGGTGTATGTATAGAGGCCATCCAAACTGAGAAAAGCCAAATTGCCAGGAATCTTTTCCAACAAGATCTATGGTGCTCAATAGAAAAATGATTTTTAGGCAAACAGCAAAACATGATAAAAACTATTTTGATACAAGTATAATCAATCATATTCAATTTCATTAACTTACATATCCAATAAATATCTCCTAAGTGCATTTACTAGGTGCCAGGCACTGTGCTAGGGGCTACTAATACACACACATATACATAAAATAAACATGGCCCCCTATCCATGAGGTTACAGCTCCGTCTGCCATGATTCCTACTCTCACTAATAAAAAGAAATTGAGTAAAAAGGCAGCGAGATATCATCAAAATGAAAAATAATTTTGACTTGAGTACAATAATGTTATAAAACTTTTATACTGTTTACTATGTACAGACATTCTTCTTCTTCTTATATTAAATAAATACATTACCTATATTGGAAATACACATTTAATTGTTATGATAATTCCATGAGTTATTTAAAAGCTCATTTCATTAAGGGGGAAATTGAGGTTCAAGGAGTTGAACAACTTGTCCAAGGTCATTCACCTAGTCCATGACAGAGACAGAAGGTAGACAGGCTGCCTCTTGGCCATTGAGTGGCACTGCCTCTCCGTGTTGAAATAATAATATCAACCTTATAGGGTGGGTATGAAGACTAAATAATTTGATCTTTGTAAAGTACTAAAATGTACAGTAAAAGAGAACTATTATGATTACTGAACTGTTAACATTGATAAAGTATTAAGAATCATAATGCTTTTCAGGTAGTTATCAAATGATTTTGATGTTTGACATTCTTTATTGTAGGGTAAGTGGAATTTGCAATAATATTTAACTCTATATACATAATCCATTATTCCAGTTTGGTTAGTGGGATGTGTTTAAAAATTTTTCCTAAACAAAATTATCCTAGAAACTTGAAAATTACTGCTGGCATCTTTATTCTTTCCAAGCTTCCTTGGTCTATCCCCAATGAGTGAGTGAGTGAGTGAGTGTGTGTGTGTGTGTGTGTGTGTGTGTGTGTGTGTGTGTGTATGTAAGAAAGAGAGAGAAAAATATAAAGGGAAAAGATAACAAGAAATTGTTGCTACATTTTTAATCAATTCATTTTATAAAATTTTAAACTATCTTCATCCCAACCTAGCCCCACTTTCTTCTTATGAAATTGGTTGTCTTTTCAATATTTTTTCATTGAACTAAAAACTAGCCTGAGCTCTCCACAGAGGGGAGATTATGAGGAAGACTTCTTCAGGCAGTTGATAAATTTCAGCAAACTACAGTCATGTGCCACATAATGATGTTTCATTCAACAGCAGACTGCATATACAATGGTGGTCCCATAAAATTACTACCATACAGCCTAGGTGTGTAGTAGGCTATACCATCTAGGTCTGTGTAAGTACCATAGGGGAGGAAGAAATTTTCCTCTACCTTCCCAGGTTCTTCTGGCTGGTCTAAGAATTAAATTGACATGAGACATTAACAAGAGAAAAACAAACAAAAGTTTAATAACATGTATACACAAGAGAAACCCAGGAAAATCAAGTAACTCAGCAAAACAGCCAAAAGCCCTCACCTTAAATACCATCCTCAGCTAAAGACAAAAGAAGATATGAGGAGTGGGGAGAGTTAGGGACCTCAAACGGAAGGAAGGCAATTCACAGGTAGGTGAAAAGGAGCAAACATTTGGAAAACAAGCGTTTGGCCACTCAGAAAAAGAAGAAGACAGAAAGAAGCCCAACAAACAGGCTTTTCTAGGTCCCTCCCTGTTTACCACCTAGTTCATGTTATGCTATAGCGATAGCTCACTTCCTGAGACAGGCTTTTGTAATCTGAATTCTTTTAGGCAGATAAGGGGGAGACAACAAGAAAAACTCTGAGTATTCTGTTTCTTAAAAACAATCCACCTAAAATAATCCACATATTAAAGAGATATATTTTGGGGTGACAAATTTTGTTCCCATTAAGTACACTCAATGAAGTTCACACAACGACAAAATCTCCTAACAATGCATTTCTCAGAACGAATCCCTGGCATTAAGCAACACATGACTGTAGAAGTTAGTTTAATAAAGGAAGTGAAGAATAGCAAAGGAGAATTAGTAATATTAGTTTAGTGCATCCATTACTGTCAATAACTGAAAATCACAGTTTAGACTTTGATTCATAATCATGTATTAGTCGCAGCCTCTAATGAAGACTCTTCCAAAATCCCAACAAAATACATATCAAGAAACTTATCAAGACAAAAAATAGCAATAATGCTAAAACCTATCGACTGACAAGTAACCTGTCAAATCTAGAATTAAAATCCAAAATATAAGGCAGGTGAAACTGAATGGAGGAAAACTGAATCAGGCTTCACTTCATGAATCAGACTCCCGGAAAAGAGGTAGAAAGACACCTTCGCTTACCCCCTGGTAATAGTCAGACTCTACTTCTGGATTCATCCTGAGTAGAAGTCACTCCAAATGAGTGTGCAATAAAGGATCATCCAAGCATGGTGAGGTCACTTGAGGCCATAAACAACTTCAAATAAGAAGGGCTTGTCCCAAGCATAAGAGCCATTCCCTTCCAAAGCTGAGTTCAAAATCTAACTGGAAGACTCTGCAACCTTCAAGCAGTAGTTGCTAGATCCTTCCAACGTGATTTTGTGCATCTCTTCATGTTCCAGATTGTTTCCACCTCTGTCCTCCAGTTACTGAGGTAAGAGAAACAGGAGGAGTCACCTGCTAAGCTTTTAAAACTTGATTTAACTTCATGCTGCAACTCTAAGAGATTAACTCAAGAATTTAAATCCCCAAAATTCTCCAGTGAAGAAATGTTTCCATTTTACTAACTGGAATTAATCCATTTCTTCTTTTTTTCTTTTTTTTAACATCTGTTGCCAATCTTCCTCTCTCTCTCTCTTTTTCCCTCCTCAAAGTCCCAGTATACGATTGTATATCCTTGTTGTACGTCATTCTAGTTCTTCTACGTGAGCCACCACCACAGCGTGGCAACTAACAGATGGGTGGTGTGGTTCCATGCTCAGGAACTGAACCCGGGCCGCTGAAGCAGGAGCATCCCAAACTTTAACCACTGATTATCAGGGCTGGCTCTGGAATTAATCCATTTCTGTTCCTTTCTCATGAGTTCCAAAACTTACATTTAAAAAGTCCTATGACATTTTACATCAAAAAAACAAGAAAGAGGGCCAGCCCTGATGGCCTAGTGGTTAAAGTTCAGCACACTCCGCTTCAGCAGCTGGGGTTCAGTTCCTGGGCACAGAACCATACTGTCTATGAGTTGCCATGCTGTGGCAGTGGCTCACCTAGAAGAACTAGAACGACTTACAAGAAGCATATACAATCATGTACTGGAGCTTTGGGGAGGGGAAAAAAAACTTAAAAAGACAAACAAGAAAGATATATTAACATTTCCCAAGTGTTTACATAACTTATCTTGATTGAACACATTAAAAATATATTTAATTCATTTATATGCTTATTTTTACTTACTTAGATAGACATTCAAAATAATCCTTGTTTATCCAGAGGCTTATATTTCCAAAGAGTAATACAAAAGCTTTGGTGTCACTATGGTGGAAGCTTCAGAAGGCCAGGGACCTCATCTGTCACGATCACATTTTATTTCCAAGACAATACTTGGCACATTTTAGGTGGTAAACATATGTTACTGAATAGATGAATAAATATCCCTTTATAATCTCTGAATAACATCTTCACTTTGCAATTGGCCACCTCTCTTCATCACATACATGTAAGTTTTCCAGATTTATCCCATCTCTTTTAATCACCATATTTTCTCAAACACCAAGTTGTATTTCTTTCTGGAAAAACAATTATGGTGTAGTGATATGGGAAAATAAATATTTATTTTTGGGTTTAAGTCAAAGAGTTAATACCTTTTCCCGTTTTCACAAGTCATCATTTTAGCCTCTTCTTTGGAAAAATATCTCCTGAATGGGTTTAAGTCTTCTAATTTTGAAATAATTTAGGCTTACAGAACAGTTGTAAAGAGAGCTCAGAGTTCCCACATACCCTGTACTGAGCTTTCCCTAAAATTAACATCTCACATAAGCAATGTAGGTTTATCAAAACTAAGACTTTAACATTATTACAAAATCATTAAGTGAAAACTTTATTCAAGTATCAAATGTCCTTTTTTTGTTCCAAGATACAATCCAGGATACTGTGGAGCAAGTTGTCTCTTTAGTCTCCTCTGATCTATGAAAGTTTCTCAATTTTTCCTTGTTTTTTATGATCTCAACATTCTTGAAGAGATACTTCAAGTATCTTCAGATCAGCTATTTTGTAGAATGTCCCTCAGTTTGGGTTTTTCTGACGTCATCTCATGATTAAACAGGGCTCATAATTTGGGGGGAGAATATCACAGAGGTAAGTGCCCTTCTCATTGTATCACATTGTAGGGTACACAATATCAACATGACTCATGACTAGTGATGCTAACCTTGATCGCTTAATTAAGGTAAGGTATGTCTGCCAAATTTTCCTACCATAAAGTTAGTATTCTTTCCTTTACATACTCCTTTGTTAGAAGAGAGTCACTAAGTCCAGGCCATACTCAAAGGGAGAAGAATTAAGCTCCACCTCCCAGAGACAGAATATCAAAGAATGTGTGGAAATATATTAAAAACTCTAAAGTAATTAACAAATATTTTGGGAAACACTTTGAGGCTATGCAAGTATCCTTGAAGTTTCACCCACCAATTTTAGCTCAATGCCAGACCAACTATAACACTATCAGTTTTTTTGGGGGGGGCCTGTAAAATTTTCCCCCATCAAACCTTACAGCCTAATGCAACCCAGATTCCTAGTAAGTTAACCCACAGGCCAATGTCCACCAGTAAGTAGAATGCTGAACCTCTCTACATTCACCCCACGATAACCTGCTTACACCAAAAACAGTAACGAGTCATCTAGAATTTACACAAGACTATAAAAGTGGATGGAGTATGTACACTCATCAAACCTCCACCAAATCTTGGCTGTTCTCTTAATTCTCTTGAGCTCCTCCACAACTGGGAATTCTCCTTCTTCCCTGTTCCCCTACATCTTGTCCAGCCTCACTGTTTGGTTTCTTTGCAGCCTCTGGATCTTACGCAAAGGCTTCTAAATTTCCCTCTCCAAGCTATACAGAGAAATTTGCCTCTATTCCAGTTCTCAATTTTGAACACCTGTACTCATAACCACACCCAACACCCCCCACTTCCCCTACCCCATAACAAAAGGACCTATTAGTTAGCAGGATCCATTCCCCTGAAAAGGCAGTGTGGGAAAAAATTATTTTCATTCTCACACTAATAGATATTTAATCTTCACTTCTTATAATTAGCATAAATATTAACAATATTTTGGTGTTAAAGGAATAAAAATCAATTAGCTGAACTTTAATTAATCTAATTGTCTTATCTAGTACATAGAATTATACCCTATAAAAACATAATTCTTCTAAAAGTCAACTATTTTTTAAAAATTCAAATTTCCATATATGAGCTAGTTAAATAAAAGAACCTCTAATTCTCCTGGATATTTAGGAATTTGCAATAAAATTTCCTTTCCTCTTCACTTTCCACCTTCAACATCTGACTAGTTATTTATAATATCAGTTTTCCAAAATAATAGACTTTTCTTTTGTAGCTCTACTTTGTGCCTAAAACATTATTAATTACCTCCCTCCCCTTTCATTTCTCCTTTTTACTCTAGAGATATATAAGTCTTAGAAAATTTAGTCATTAAGAACTTCAACTCTATTGTTTTCAGTAGAGGAGCAGAAGTGAGGTATTGAAGAGCAGCCCAAAGCGAATTACTACATTTCCACCATGCCATCTAGAAATGTCATTAAGTTGGAACACTGTTTCTGCTTCCTATACACCATGAGTCAGTAAACAAGTACACACACATGCAACAGTCTAGCCCAGAATACTGAACCCATTTTCTACATTATCCAGCTTAAAATGACAAAGAAAGAAAATCTAACTCTTAAGACCTAGTAAATATATATTAACGTACTTTAAACTTCGGAAAATACATATAACACTCAACGAGAAACATTTTAAAAATTAACTGAATCAAAACTATAAGCCATTTCTTTAAACATTAATAATAAACTTTAACTCATTTATTACCTTTTTAAGTGTGTAAGGCTGCACTGGATTTCTTTTCCATTTGACTTAGATCAAGCAACTAAGAATTATATTAAAACTGACCCAGTAAAAGCAGTTATAAAAAGAGAAAAAAAATCACAAGCCAATGAATTTTTATTACTATGTTATTTTGCCCTTTAAAGCTTGTTTTTTTCTTAAAAGCAGTTTAGCTATAAAGCTATCATGTGCCCTGCTCCAGGATTCAGATGGTCTCTTCCATGTTTAAGATCACAGCAACAACACCGAGAATTAATAGAGGGTCCCTGGGGCACATTTCAATCTTTAATAACAACAATTATTCGTCTTTTTCTTAAGTGTGCCTATTTCCATTAAAAAGACTAACATATTGAGTACTGTACTGCTGCAGCACTTTAGAAGTGGATAATTCTGAATTTTCAGCTACATATAAATTTTTTTTTTTAAATGCAGTCTCTCCCTTTACAAAGTAGAGGAAAGGAGACAAGAAAATGTTTGTAGACATCTCATCTGACCATAAAAACTCCCACAACTCTGACAATAGACATATTTATGAAGAGGCTCTAAAAAATAACATACTCAAAAATGTAGAGCAAATAGGGAATTAAAGGCCCTTTGTCTATTTTAAATGGACCAGCACACTAGGGTAAGAATGATGGAGCTGGAATGAAATAAAGGTCACATGTTAACTCCCACACAGGCCACTGAAATTTCAAAAAAAACTTATGAACGTAAGCTATCCTGTCTCATCTCCCTCACTCAGCAGTGCTAGAACTGCATGCCTTCGGCCACAAGGGCAAGAACATGTAGATGACTCTCTGGTAAACCAACAAGACTATAGAAAACAAGTCTGTGCTCCTATTGAACAATAGGTCAGTAACGTACTTCAAGGTACAAACTTTCAAGTCAAATTGTTTGTTACAGTAACAATAAAGAATGAAGAAGTCATGTCACTGACAATTAGAAAAACAGTTGCTCTTACTATAAATATATTTTTTAAGACTTTTTTTTTTTAGCAGTTTTATGTTCACAGCAAAATTGAGAGGAAGGTACAGAGAGTTCCCATATACACCCTGCCCCCATACATGCTTAACTTGCCCATGATCAACATCCTTCAACAGAGGAGTACATTTGTTACAAGTGATGAACCTACAGTGACACACCAAAATCACCCAAAATCCACAGTCTACATCAGGGTTGACTCTTGGGGTACATTCTATGGGTTTGCACAAATAACATAATAACATGTATCCATCATTATGGCATGATACAGAGTATTTTCACTGCCCTAAAAATCCTCTATGCTCCACCTATTCATCTTCCCCTCCCTACCCAACTCCTGGAAACCACTGATCTTTTCACTGTCTCCACAGTTTTTCTTTTCCAGAATGTCATATAGTTGGAATCATACAGTATGTACTCTTTTCAAATTGGTTTCTTTCACTTAGTAATATGTCCTTACATTCTCTCTCTGTCTTTTCAAGCCTTCATTGCTCATTTGACTATATTTTTATAATTAAATTCTTCATGTAGGTACAAAATAAAAGTCAGCAAACAAATATTTTAAGCTTCACAATATAATGATATTCTGATCCAAATTAGAGCAGATAAGCCATAAACTAAAGCTAGAAGTTGCCTATATTTATGGATATTAAAATTGTTAAATAGCTTTAAAGATATTTGTTATATTTCAAATCAAGAAAAAACACTAGCAAGTATTTAATATGTATAAAACACTATAATGAGAACCCTTATTTCATTGGAATCTTTTTAAAAGAGGGAAATCTGGTGTCTGTTTCCAAAATTCTCCTTTGGAAACCTAAATGACAGCTCTAAAACCATCAAACGTGAATGGAATAATACATATTTTAAAAAGGAATATATATGCATAACACAGCAGGATTTTAGTGCTCAGAACTAGTACTACTTATTAAATTAACATAGATTTTACTTCTGTCAAGTTCTGTGAATTTCTAAATTTTGTTTTTTCCTAAATCAACTTAGAGATTCCTCCCACATGGGAACTAGCTAAAGTCATGGAAAATTTTAGCCTTTAAGTTCATCCAGTTGGGGATTTCTGTGCCAACAAAAACAAAACAAAGCAAAAAAAAATTAAGTTTCTTTTCAAGGCAGAAAACAATGCATTCATATTCTAAATCCCTCAACCAATATCTAATTCAAAACTAGCTAGATGGATTTTACTTAAATTATTCAAAGAAATTTCTCTTTCAGCCATAACCAAGAAACAAAAATTCTATATTAAATCTATGATTAAAAAAAATTTAATAAGTAAAAGTAGAACTGTGTGATAGGAGTCCAAAGAGAATCCAATAGTGATCATCACTATTATGACACCATACAGATTTTCAGGATATCAAGGTAAGGGAGAAATTCTAAAAATTGCCGCCACTTGAACTCTGTGCGTTTTCCAGATGGAAGTGGTAACCATGTACTGAGTGGAGTCACAAGGTACAACCATTCCTTTTGTTCACAGGGTAGAGTAATAGCAAGTATCATGTAGTTAAGTAAGATTTACCAGTAATTAAGTACATTGGTATTATTTCTGATGGTAATTGTAATCCTTAATAATGTTCTCTAAAGATATCTGAGGTTTTAAAACATAAAACTCAAAGCTTCTCTTTGAGAATGGCCTAGATGTCTCTTCTCTTCTTTTTGTCTTCTAATAAGGTGTTTATTATTTCAGGAATCCAAAGTGCTCTTATAAGAATTCTTGTGGTAGGACAGACGGGCACTTACTACTGACCTATTTTCCCCAATGAATAAGCAAACTTACTGGATCCACTATGTCCATGTTTACGGAGTCAGTGACTGGTTACAGCACCCTATGCCAATGAGGCCAACCAGGTCATGGGTTCAATCACTGTGAGAGCCAACTTCCTTTGCTCTGTACCATGGCCATAGTCTTTACCCTGAACCTTAGCCAAAGGCCACAAGAAGAATAACTAGGCCAGAGACCATGGATGAATTAGCAAAAATCCACTACTACCATGACTATAAAAATAACCCAAAAGTAAAACCCCTATTGACTAGTATCAGGATTTCATTCTTCAAATGTTATTGAATTTGCCAATCTGCAAAACAAAACCTTAATCACTGCCTACAAAGTTGGTACACTTAAAACACCTACAAGTCTTTTCACTTCTTTAATTCAAAAGCAACAATGGTAATGAGTATTATTCCCTAAAATGCCATTGCTTTTACTGGAATGAATTTTATTTTTATGCAATCTTTTACTTAATAAAAATCTTGCAAGTAAAGTTAAATGTGAGCCCAACAAGCGCACTTTCCAGGATTTCCTTCAAAATCAAAAAGCAAATGCTCTTAGTGGAGGGTCTGTTTTTATCCAAGTAGTTTCCTCTCAAAAAAGAGACTCACAGTTTTATTAGAAAACCAAGAGCAATATGATACTTCATTTGACTTTCTAAATGCATGACCACTGAGTTAGAATTGTTGACAAACAGAAGATCATAGGTAATTATGGAAATTTAATTTAGAATTTCTGAAGTTTTCAATGTATTTGAGCAGAATGCCCTGTAAATATACAACATCTTTCATTGTTCAGAGTTAAAGGATGTTATTTTATGCCTTTGGATTTGGGGGATTTTTGCTGTTGTTGTTATTATTGTTGGGGGTTATTTTTACTATTTTCTAATCAAAATAAAGCAGTAGCAAGTCTATCTGTACAAAGTAGTCTTTGTTTGTACAACATTACTATGCACTCAGTAGTTTCCCGATAAATATTAATTGATAATGATGGAAAAGGGCTTTATAAACAGATGGTCTAGGATAAATTCACTGAAAATGTAGATAGAAACATTCCACTCTTCAAGAAAAGCATAAAATAGAAATTAAAGAAGTCCTGCACTCAGAAAATCTCAGTCTATTGTCAGGCAGCTGCTCAGTCAACAAGAACACCGACATTTTTCATCATCATCATAGCATTAACAGCATTAAATGTCTATTTACATATGGTGCTACACAAAGGGACTCACAAGATTCATAGTAGCCTTATTTTTTATAATTTACAATAACAATATGGGCAAGAACAAATAAGTATATATAGCAAAACAAACGTGATTAAACACTTTGAGCTCTAGTCATATGTGGTATAAACATAAAATATGTGTCAGACTTAAATGTAACTCTTAGCAGCAATAAGAGTATTTATTTATAATGTAAACTTCAACTATTTCCAAACAGAATTTGAAACGCTTTATAAGAATACCTATATATATGCTTAAAGAATAGCTGAAATAACCATATGATCCAGTTATTCCACTTCTGGGTATTTGTCCAAAGAAAATGAAAACATTGATTTGAAAATATATATGCACCCCTACATTCACTGCAACAGTATTTACAACAGCCAAGATATGGAAACAACCTAAGTGTCCATCGATGGATGAATGGATAAAAAAGATGTATACATATATATATAAATACATAATGGAATACTACTCAGTCATAAAGAAGAATGAAATCTTGCCACTTGCGACAACAAGGATGACCTTGAGGGTATTATGCTAAGTGAAATAAGTCAGCCAGAGAAAGACAAATACTGTATGATTTCACTCATATGTGGACTCTAAAAAAATGAAACAAAAGAACAAACAAAACAAAATAAAAACATACTCACAGATACAGAGAACAGATTGGTGGTTACCAGAGGGGAAGAGAGTTGGAGGATGAGCCAAATGGGTGAACAGGTCAACTGTATTGTGATGGATGGTAACTAGACTTTCTGTGGCGATCACTTTGTAGTGATGTCCAGTTATAATGCTGTATACCTGAAACTTACATAATGTTATATACCAAATTTACCTCAATAGAAAATAAATAAATGGATGGAATCTAACATTATATACCACCTGTGGGTCAAAAAGTTTTTATATGTATAACATGAAATTTCAAGACAAACATGAGTTTGACAGTATTAAATTCACTCTTCACTGAGGGGGAGAAAAGGAACACATGAAATAAAGAAAGGAGTCAGAGGCCACAATGGCTATAATAGAATAATTAATGACTCTTCAAGAACCTAGAGAGCAAATAATCAGAAAAGAAAAAAAAAGAGGGACACAAAAATCGCATGAGGACTAACTTCAAAGAAGGTAGGAATAAGGAACCTACAAACAAATTGATCAACCCAGGAAGACATCCCGAAAACCACACATTATTCAAAAACACTTGAATAATAGGAACATGTAAGTTTATACACATGGGAGAATTTAGGAGAAAGACAGTTGAAACGAGGAGGTGAAAAGGGGTAGAAAGTACATGACAAGCATATAATAATTAGTAGCCTTAGGTAATATTTTCTTAATAAAGTAAAAGGCCTAAGAAGACATGACATAAGTGTTAATTATATAGAAATGAAATTATAAGAATTTCAAAACTTACATTTACACATCATCTCATGAAACTGCACCCTTCAAAGGAATCCAAAGGCCTTAACTAGCACACTAACAGTTGACATGTTACTTCTTCTAAAATGTAAAATACATTTCTAAACTTTCAGCTTTTGTTTTAGCAACATTAAATTAGTAGGTCCCTGAAATATACTACCAACGTGGAATATTCTTTAATCCAGCCAGCTATTACTCCTGATATTTCTCAATACAAGAAAGATAATATGGCTTGTGGAGACTGTCTAGAATATCCATGAACCATAGAGGAAGGCTGCTCTGTCAATGGAAAGTTAAGTATCAAGTGAGTATATGGTTGAAAGAGACGAACTCCAAGATCTCTTCCAACTTCTCTAAGAAGTTTCGGGAAAAAAATATTTTCCACAAAAAGAATATTAAGAGTGTCTTAGTGTCACTTGAAGTGATCAAAGCCTAATAAAATAGACTCTAGGTTAAATAAAGGGTGGGGGAATGGGAGGCAAGGAAGAAAATCAAGAAAAAGACCAAGCAAGAAGACGAAAGAACACAGTATGTCTAGGACCTGCACATTTCAAGCTGTGCCAAATAGTGTTCAACCAGCTTTGAAAATAAATCCCATAATAGCCAATCATTCTTTTCCATCTATTTCCTTTTTATCAGCAGGTTGACATTAATGGTTCTTTCAGACCCTTACAGAAAACAGTGTTTATTTTATCCTTGAAAAAATAATAATAATAAGTAATCCACAGGTAACAAACATAACAGAGAGAAGAAAATAATTAGCATGGCAGAAAATGATAACAAAGAACAATGTTATAAATCAGAACTACAGTGAGTCAGAATTTAAATAAGTATTTCAGCCATAGATCGCTAAAGTGCTTATCATGTTGCAAGGAGGTAGAATCAAATTCAGAAAAGAATTGCCTAAAATGATTTAAAAACACAAAGTCTCAGAAAAAATGCTACCTCTTCCACTCAAATTTTCTCAAAGGGCCAAGGAAACAAACAATTTTTCCTCTGGGCTATGCTGGAGCCTATGCAAAGCTGCAATAAACAGCCTTACTGAATTACAGTGATTGTTAACATTTCTATTTCCTCAAGTAAACTGGGAACCCCTTAAGGGTAAGACAGTATTTTAAGTATCTTTAAATCCCTAGTCCCCAGCACAGTACCTGGCACTTCGAAAGCACATGACATTATTGGCTGAATGAATATTTTACTATATATAGTTCTGACTACACAGTATGCAACATTCACTCATTCATTCCTTCAAGAAACACTTAGTGGGTCTCTGTTCTACACCAAGCACTGATCTATTTGCTGGAGACACAGCAATGTGCAAAACAGACTAAGAGCCTGCCTTCATAAAACCTGCTCAGGGGGACAGACAGATGAGAGGGGAGGAAAAGCGCAACAAAGGAAAACTACAGCTTGTAAGGGGCTCAGGAGTGAGGAAGGGGGATTTTATCTAGGGTAGTTAATAAGCCTTTATGAAGTAGGGCTCTGAATGACAGGAGGGCTCAAGCAATGCAACTGTTTTCAGTGTTGAAAATTCCTGGCTCTGAGAATGGAAATGCAAACGTCCGGAAGCAGGACGGTGCCTGGCATGTCCATGGAAAGCAAGAAGGCCAGTGTTGTTGGCCTATGGTGGGCAAGAGGAAGAAGCATAGAAAATGAGGGTAGGGGCATGCAGAGACCAGATCAGAGGGCCTTGTAGGCTAAGGACTTTAGATTTCACTCTGAATGTGATAAAGAAACCATTGAAGGGTTTTAAAGAAAGATGTGGCATTATCTGATTCTGTGGGGAAAAGACCGTAAGGAGGTAAGAGTGGAAGCCAGGAGGCCACTGCACCAACACAGGCAGGAGACACTGGTGATAAGATGACGGACGAGAGCAGTAGTGGTAGAGGGGATGAGTCGTTATCAATTCAGAAAATATTTTTTAAATAGAGCTGACAGAATTTAATGATGGACTGCTCGTGAAGAATGGGAGAAACGGAGAAGGCAAGGACATAAAGGAAACATACAATTTTTTAAATATAAAATTAAAATTATTTTATCAAGATGAGTATCCATCTTCTTAAGAAAAAATGAATCATACAAGTTATTAGGATGAACCACACAAAAAGCTAAGATTTACCACCTTGTGTACAAGTTCACGGGTCAGGAGGGGAAAGAACAGCAACAGAGTTCCAGAGATCAAGTCGGCCCAGGCTTTGTGGCTCTGACTCACAGCATCACTCTACGTTGATTCCCATTCAAGACAGACCAGCTAGCAATGCTTCCAGATCTCAGTCTCAGATAATAAACATGAAACTGTGTAAGTTTTTCTCACTGTCACATAAGACCCACCAAATGACTACATAAAGTTGTTGCTGTAAACACTGTTCTAACTTAACCATAATATGACAAAGATATATTAGAAAAATCTAAGTAGTTTCTCACTCCTAGAACAATAAATAATACCACAGTTTCAGTATTTTTTAAAGAAAAGGAGCCAGGGGGCAGCTTGGTGGCACAGTGGTTAAGTTCATGCACTCCACTTCTGCAGCCCAGGGTTCGCAGGTTTGGATCCCAGATGCAGACCTACACACTGCTCATCAAGCCATGCTGTGGCAGTGTCCCACATACAAAATAGAGGAAGATCAGCACAAATGTTGGCTCAGGGCCAATCTTCCTCACCAAAAAAAAAAAAGGATCCAGAGTGCTGAAAGGAAATGTAAATTGACTAGAAATACAATGAATCAGAACAGAGCTATAAAAAATGCTTTTCTATCAGGTAAAGAAAAACACACAAGATTAGCTAAAGGAAGAGCAAACAGCATTAGAACACCAGTACAAAATGATCATAACTGGAGTGGGTGGACAACAGGTGCAAAAGCAGTGATTATTAAGAAAAAAATTATAATTAGGAGAAAGGTTTGAATCTATAAGATAAAAATTTAGAGAAAGTATCTTTGGGACACTTCCGTATAGCTCAAAAATATGACTCTAGTGAAACAAATTCTCATAACAAATTATAGTCTCTGTTTTACTATATGTAAAAAGATTTTTCCACAGAAGGAAGGAAAAACTGTAACCCTGAATAAGAAGCATGAAAGAAATTCTAACAAAAAGGCATAGAAATGACAGTTTTAGTGTTAAATATAACAGATGTCTTAATATGTAATTCTCAATGTGTCATATTTTATTTTTCAACAGTGGAAAGAAACACTGTTTCTAATTTAAATTTTCAAATAGCAATAGTTAAGTAATTAGATTTTTTCAGTTGCAATGTTTGTGCCAAGTGCACTTTCAGGGGGCCCTAAGTGTTGAGGTACATATATTATAATCATTTTTCAACAAAGTTTAGCAACTTTTAATAAACGATGCCTGCTGACTCACAATTGATGATTCAATACTGACGCCTAGTGGTCAACAACAGGTACTAATTCCCTAATAAGTATTTTTCCAAACATTTTTATGAACTAAATGTGAAACATTTAATGTAAATTATGTCAAAAAACCTAAATTAAAAAAACTTTCCCTCACAATGCTCTGAAAACTACAAAAGAAAAATTGTATCTGCAGTCTGCTGAAAAGTCTTTTCTCAAAATTGTCCCATTCACAACACAGATGGACCTTGAGGGAATTATGTTAAGCAAAATAAGCCAGACAGAGAGAGACGCACATCATATGATTTCACTCATATGTGAAAGATAAATTAACATATGGACAAAGAGAACAGATGAGTGGTTACCAGAGGGAAGGGGGGTTCAGAGGTGGGCATAAGGGGTGAAGGGGCACATTTATATGGTGACTGACAAATAATAATGTACAACTGAAATCTCACAATGTCATAAACTATTATGACCTCAATAAAATAAAAAGATATGTATTTTAGTGGCTATGTAAAAGTCCACCATAAATATACTATAATTTGTTTAACTAAAAAAAAATGTCTTTTCTCCATTATTTGCAATGTCCCCAAGCAAAATCAACCAGCATTTGCTGTTTACCCATAACAGCAACAATTCCATGCAGAGTCAGTTTATTCACATAGTTGAATTATCATTCTTTCAGAAACCCGTACTTAATATTTCAAAGAGGTTTTACCTTTAGAATTCATGTATCTGGGCAGTTCTATCCTAAATTTTTTTTTCTAACTTTGTCTATTGAACTAATATCAGAAATCCAGCTTTCTTAATTTTTCAGTATGATTTGAAAAGACAGTAATCTACTATATCAAAATGTTCTTTTTATAAAGTTGGAATATTTAAAATCTAATAGTGATTGAATTCTTGAAGAATGTTTGCAGGATTTGGGTTAAATCATTTAAAGTACTACGTATTAAACTCCAAAGAAGTTAAAATTTGTTAACCTTTACGTTCTTTGCAAGAATATGAGCAGCAGAATAATACAACAATGCATACAAACCTTTGAGAGAAAAAGACTTTTTTACCAAGAATGATATATGCAGCTAAACTGTCATTCACATGTGAAAGCAGCATGCATTCCTTCAACAACTATTCACAGAATGTCTGCTGTGTGATAACCACTGTACTACATGCCCCAGAAAGATGTGATGGACAAAGTTCCTCCCGATGGAGTTTACATTCCGGTGGGGAAGAGATAATAATATAACAATAACATGACTAACAAATAACGTAAGTAAACAAATACACAATTATAGGCGGTGTCAACTGCTATGAAAAAAATAAAGTAATATGATATGATAGGGAGCAATGGGGTAGAAAACGGCTACTTTGGAAAGGGGGAGGTAGAGAAGTTCTCTGTGAAGATGTAGCAATTAAACTTGAAGGATGAGGAGGGATAAATTATACAGGGAGATAGAAGAAATATGTTCCAATGAGATACTGAGAGGACATCACTGTGGCTGGAGCACAGATTTCTTAGAATAATTTGTAAATATGTGATGTTTAAAATTTAGAATAATCGTCTAAAGAATGGAAATACAATCCATAGCTTCAAACTCAGTAGTAAGTATAAAAATAAATATACAACACATTTCAATCCATTATAAAATAAAGAAGGGGGAGAAAAAAACAAAGAAAGAGCGGTTTAAAAAAACACAAATAAAGTGATAAAAACATTTTCAAAGGTATCAATAATCGTAAGCGTAAACTAATAACCCAGGCGTTAAAAGACAAAATTTATCGTATAAGACTTTTTTAAACCAGCCATAAGGTGTTTATAAGAAACATACAAAATAAAACTACAGGGGAAGGATTAAAATAAAGAGGAAAAATCATACACCATGAAAACAATAACTCAAAGAATGCTAATATCAAGAGGAACATCACATAATAATTTTAAAAACAACTGACCAGGAGGTAATTAGGTTATATCTATGAAAGCACAGTCACAAAATAGCAAAACTGACAAAAATCACAGGGAGAAACTGACAATCCTTATAATGGGAAGCTTTAGACTGACATATTTAATAAGAATTCAGAAGAATAGAACAAAATTGACAAACATGACCTACTAAATTTATATGAGTGTGTATGTATGTGTGTGTGTCACACACAAACACACAAAACTCTGCATCTAAAAAACAGAAAATGTCTAATTTTTTACTCATAAAATACTTTAAAAAATTGATGGATGATGGCACTAGGTCAAAATGAAAGTTTCAACAAATTCCAAAGGAATTAAGTTTAAAATAAATAATTTGAAAAGTTTAAAAGTAAGTATACACACATCTTTGCAAGTTCCAAAAAGTACTAAGTAAGTCTTGAGTTATATAGAGGAAATCCTAATAGAAATTGTAAAGATTTAGAAATAGGCTACCATAAAAGAATGGCATATCAAAACATATGGTGATTTGGTGATAAATTTACAGTACTAATTTTTAAAAAAAAGACAAGTTAATTAATTAACTTGAAAGTCTAAAATAGAGTATCCTAAAAATAAGAAATCAGAAAAAACAGATTTAAAAGCAGTATTTGATAAAGTAACAAACAAAGCTAGTCAAAACCAATAAAATAAATAAACCAATAAAACTAATAAAATAATCATATGTCTAGCAAGACTAATAACAAGGGGAAAGGAATAACTAAACAATATTAAAAAGAAAAGGATATAGTTTCAAAAAAGGATTGAAAAAATGATCAAGCAGGGTTATGATTGCTTCTTTAACTTAGTTTCAAAACACAAACAAAATGGATAACTTATAAGATCATCAATAATTACCAAACTGATTTAAAAAATAAAAAGTCTATAGAAACCAAAAACAACTGAAGAAATTGAAAATCTCAGTGGCCAAAAAGATAACCAGTAGAAATGATTTCATGGGCGAGTTTTAACAAACATTCAAGAAATAGACAATCCCTCTCCTAAACAATTGAGCCAGGGAACAGACAAAGAAGGAATTTACCTAACTCATTTTATGGGATTAATGTAACCTTGCTTCCAAAACCAAAAAGAGCAGTACAAAAAAAATTATAAATTGATCCCAATCATAAACATAAATATAAAAATCCTGAAGAAAACACTAGCAAATTAATTCAGCAATGTATAAAAAAGAATACATAACCAAACAATTCTCAGGAATGCAAGGAGAGCTCAAGATCCATTGAGAGAGTCAATCACATTTAAATATTAAAACAGAAAGGCAGCAGCAAGGATATTTGATAAATTTCATAATCTATTCATCATTTTTACAAAAACTCTCTTGGCCATCTAGGAATAGAAGGTGATGTTCTTAATCTGATAAAGGATAGCACTCAAAACCAAAAGCAAACACCATGTAGAAAGATTAACATTTCAGAAGCATCCCTATTTAAATATAGGAATGAAGCAAGGATTCTTGATATTTTTGCTTCTATTCAATATTGCACTTGAGTTTCTAGCCAGTGTGATAAAACAAAAAAAAGAATTATAAAGAAAGAGACTGAACTGCCTTTAATTTCAAATAATATGATTAGATAATATGTCAGTAGAGCTACAAACAAATTATAAGAACTAATAAGATCATTAAGCAAAACTGTTGGATCTAAGAGCCACATATAAAACCAGTTGAACTCCTATATACTACAAAAACCAATCAGAGATGCAATAAAAGAAAATATCCCATGCACAACAGAAAGAAAAACCTTAAGGTACCCAGGAGTAAGTCTAACAAAAGATGTACAAGACGTTTATACAGACAATTATAATATTGAAGAACATTAGAAAATACTTCTCCTCAAATTAACCTACATATTTAGAACAATTACAATCAAAATGCCAGCAGGATTTGTCATAGAACATGACAAGAGATTTTCATTATCATTTACCAAAATATAATAAAAGCTATAATAATTGAGATAAAATGACAGCAGTTCAGGGATAGACAAACAGATCAATAGTAAAGCATATAGAACCCAGAAAGATATTACAGGAAACTAGATCCATAACAGAAATGGCATTTAAGTTATAGGGGAAAGAACAAATTATTCAAAAATGATGCTGAGGCAACTCATTAGTCACATAAAAAATAACTTAGATTCCTTCCTCACATTATTAAAAAAACTTCCTGGGGGAAAACACAAATAATCCAATATTTTAAAATGAGGTAGTTATAACCAGGTGATCTGCAGAGGCACATCCAAACTGCCAACAAATATGTGAAAAGATGCTCAAGTTCACTAAGAGGGAAATGCAAATAAACATAAAAATGAGTTAACACTTTATACCCATCAGTCTAGCAAAAATTAAAAAGAATTATACCACTATTACTGTTAGGAATGTGGGGAAAAGGGCCACTCTCAACCATTTTGCTGACAGAAATGTGAAGAGTTAGAACCTTTTGGGAAAATAATCTGGTAACCTCTTTTATAATAAAAGATATATCCATAGTAATAAAAGATTAAGTTGAAACCCCATCAGCTGGTTGGAGGAATTTCCAAAACATATTGGTGAAAGGAAAAAGCTTGATGCAGAAATGTATATATAATGTGATCCCACTTTATTAAAATAAAAACATATCCAAAAAACCTCACCTACTTATGCAGAGGTGTGTATATATCTGTCCAGGATAATTAAGAGCACAAAGAAAAATATAAAGGGATATATTCCAGACTGTGTACACTGGTTCCTTGCTTTTAGGGAGTGAGGGTAGTGGCTGATGATAAAGAACAGAGGGGGAGAGATGGAGAAAAAATGAGCCAAGAAAATAAATAAATAAAGCTGCATTAAAAAAGAGGATGTTTGCATGAGCATTTATGATATGATCACATTTAGTTATACTTTATTTAAATTATACATGAATAAACAATTTTTATACTAAATATTTTATTAAAATGTTAAAAGAACTATGTGAGAAATAAAACTAGTTAAACATTGAATCAAAATGATGTATTAATACAGTCCTACTTAATGCATTCAGCAAACATTTATTAAGTACATAGTATGTTAAATGTTATAAATAAAAAATGCTCAAAACGTACAATTAAAAGAGACAATATATCAAAAAATGGTCATTAACAGTAATAATCTGAGACAAAAAACATATATTACCTGAAACTGGACAGTGAGGAGAAAAAAGCCATCTTTGCAAAAGAAGGGGAAAAATAACCAATGGGATTAGCATGTATTAAAAGAATAAAAAGCATGGCTCAAAATAAGGCCAAGATTTCTGCTACACATACAGCTTCACCCCATGAAGAATGAACACCAGAGCAGGAGCTTTCAAATTTTCCACTGCTACACCCATTTTCCTACAGACTAGTACCTGTGTGGTTGTCCAGTTGTGATGCTCAGTGCTTTTGGCCCCTTCCTAGTCTGAAGGCCTGTGTGTCACCCTGCCTGTGTTACTCTCTGCCTGCTACAATTCACCCAGTCACCAAGTCTGACGAACACCTGAATTCTAGAACTCATATTCCAAAGTTGTGAGAAAACAAGGTGCATTCTTGGAGCTTTCCTTGTGCTTTCCATAAAGCTTGTGCTTTATTTTTAAACTTTCATTTACTTGTAAACTCTATTGGTCTTTCTCAAAGACCAGGGAAGCTGTTGAGATGGTCAATGTGATGGTAATTTAATAGTCATTTATATAAAAGGCATCTAATATCAATGGTGAAAGGGAAGCTCATACTATAAAATAAGTATGGGAAAATGTGGGGGATACCTACCAAAAAGAGAGCATTGACTACGGAAACAAGAAGAGGGTAAAGTGAATGGCCAAGCAAAATTTTGCAATTCAGCCCTGGAAAGGTAAGTGAAGAGGAATCCAAAATCTAAGCTTACAAAGGCCTCCATATCTCCAAACCAAGTAGGGGAGTCTCAAAAGGAAGTGTGGGAGAATGGTTAATGAGGCCATGTCAGAACATTTGCTTGACTTGGTTCTCCTCTGAATTAGCACAAAAGTCTCAAGGGAGACGCCAAAGCTAGGAAGAGGACATTAGGAAAATATTCGTGGCTTCTTTGAAAGCTTCTCCCATAATGAGTCCAAACTAAATAAACACTACATTATATCACATTAATAAACAGTACCTAAGGCTTTTCTTAGGTGAAGTATCCATATCACTCAGCATCTCTGGAGCCACAATGACATTTCTGGGATGAAATGAATAGCTATTTGTTCATTAGGTTTTTCATAATTAGTACAGATGCCAAAAGATGAAGAAAACTATTGGAAAAAAAATCTTCCCAGTTGGGGCCAGCCCAGTGGCATAGTGGTTAAGTTCCTGCACTCCACTTTGGCGGCCCAGCATTTACCTGTTTGGAACCCAGGTGCAGACCTATCCACTGCTTATCAAGCCATGCTGTGGCAGGCGTCCCACATACAAAACATAGAGGAAATGGATACGGATGTTAGCTCATGGCCAATCTTTCTCAGTAAAAAGAGGAGGACTGGTAGTGGATGTTAGCTCAGGGCTAATCTTCCTCAAAAAAAAAATATATATTGATTAATTTTTTCTGTATATGGCTTTATTTTATTGATAAGTCTCACACAATCTGGTTTTCCATGGGAGCACAGACTGAAAACCACTTAGCTGAGTTCCCTCCTTACACTTAATTCCTCATTTAATCTTCACCATCTTCTATTAAGAGTTCACGCCATGCCTGCCCCATAGACTTCTCCATGAAGCACCTTTAAACCTTAAGGCACCTAACTCACCTTAGGTCATATGCAAGCATGGAATATTTTTTGTGAGGAACTAGCATTTTAATGTTATGAAATGCTCTGAAAAGTATATACAAACATACCCCAGGAATTTATCTCATGTTTTTCATTTTAAGTAATTCAATTTACAAGAAACAGCTAATGAGATCAATTACAGGTAAAGTCAGCGTCATGGCAGAGTGAACTTAGCCGGGACTCTCTCCCCTCCAACATACAACAAAAAGGAGTGACCATATTCCAACAGAAAATACCCTAAAAGCACAGGAATCCTTGGAGAGTCACAGCAGCCACATGATGGAGTGCGGAGAGGCTGAAGGCCCCCTCAGAGGAGCTGGAACAGGGTAAGAGAGAACTTTGGACTCCCCTAAAGACTGGGATCACTGCTGTGGGAGGCTCCGTGAGGGAAGCAGCAGTGGAGGGGTCTCCCATCTGTGGGGTCACCCATCACGCAGGACCCCCTAGCACCCTGGCAGCCTAGAGGGAAGCCCTTTAACAGGGCAAAAGCTTTCACACAGGGTGACCTCATCAAGCCAAGAACCTAGGAGACCAGATAGTGAGAGCTGATCAGGAAACCAGGGACTGCACACAGGGGAAAGTGCCCCTCCTCCAACCCACGCAGCACTGCACCATCTTGGCTGAAGGCAGAGGGCTCAGAATACACAGCTCTAAACCCCACACCCAGGGGTGATAGGCTGTAACTGCAAACAAATAATATCACAATGGGAAAACCCCATTATTACAGCATCAGGCAGTTCATCAAATCTCCAGAACAGAGAGAAAACAATAAATACCCAGAATTCAGTCCTGAGGATTCAGAAATAACTAAACTAAGTGACGATGAATTCAAAATAGCTATTGTCAAAAATTTCACTGAGGTAAAAGAGAATATAGAGAAACAATTCAACGAGTTCAGGAGCTACTTCACAAAAGAGACTGAAACTATAAAGAAGACTCAATCAGAAATAGAGATGAAAGACACAATGGAAGAGATAAAACAAAATACGGATTCACTGAATGCCTGTGTGAACACCACAGAGGAGTGAATCAGCATAATAGAAGAGAGACATGTTGAATTGCTCCAGACAGAGAAGAGAGAACTGAGACTAAAAAGAAATGAAGAAAGTCTCTGAGAAATATCTGACTCAATGAGGAATGCAACATAAGAATTATAGGCATCCAAGAAGGTGAAGAGAAGGAGAATGGAGCAGAATGCGTGCTCAAAGAAATAATAGCAGGGAACTTCCCAAATCTAGGGAATGAGAGGGAAATATGTGTCGAGGAAACTTTCAGACTCCTAGATTTGTCAATGTAAAAAGAGCTACTGCAAGGCATACAGTAGTAAAACTGTCAAAAATGAACAACAAAGAAAGAATACTCAGGGCAGCAAGGCAGAAGAAAATAACCTACAAAGGAACTCCTATCAGACTTTCAACAGATTTATCTGCAGAAACCTTACAAGCTAGGAGAGAATAGAATGACATACTCAAAACTTTAAAAGATAAAAATCTTCTGCCAAGAATACTCTATCCAGCAAAAATATCCTTCAGCTCTGAGGGAGAAATTAAATCTTTCCAAGACTTTGTAGCCATGAGACCTCCCCTATAAGAAATTCTCAAGAAGGCCCTCATACCTGAAAAAAGAAAAAAAGGGAGAAAGGGGTCACAAAACAAAGAGTAAGGAGACAAACAGGTAGACACACTCAGAATAGGATAGCAAATATTAAACTATAGCATTAGGCTAAAGGGAAGGAAAATACCAAAAACAAAGACAATCTTGTCACTTTAACCACAAACGCACAACACAAGTTGGAATAAGATATGAGAATAACAACTTAGGAGGGGAAGAGGAAAGGGACTGGATCAGTTGAGACTAAGGAAATAAGAGGCCATCAGAAAATGGCCTATGTTATGTACAAGATTCTGAATACAAACTTCAGGGTAGCCACTAAACTAAAAAGCAGAACAGAGACACAAAAAATAAATAAGGAGAAAACAAAGAAACACAGCACAAAAAACTGCATAATTCAATGGGTAGACCAAAACACACAGGACGAGAAACAAAGGAAATGCAGGAACTGGAAAACAAGTGATACAATGACAGCATTAAGCCTTCATACATCAATAATCACCCTCAATGTAACCAGATTGAACTCTCCAATAAAAAGACACAGAGTGGCAAGATGGATTAAAGAACAAGATCCAACAATTTGTTGCCTCCAGGAAACATATCTCAGCTCCAATGACAAATACAGGCTCAGAGTGAAGGGGTGGAAGACAATACTCCAATCTAATAGCAAACAAAAGAAAGTAGGTGTCGCAATACTTATATCAGAAAAAGCAGACTTCAAGATAAGGCAAGTAAAGAGAGACAAAGAGAGGCAGTATATAATGATTAAAGGGACACTCCTCCAAAAAGAAATAACGTTTATAAATATCTATGCACCCAACACAGCAGCATCAAAGTTCATAAAGCAACTATTAACAAACCTAAAAGAAGATATTAAAAATAACACAATAATGGTAGGGGACCTCAACACCCTGCTCACATCATTGTACAGATCATCCAGACAGAAAACCAAGGCAACAGTGGAATTAAACGAAAAGCTAAAACAGTTGGACTTAATAGACATATATAGAACACTCCATCCAAAAACAGCAGAATACACATTCTTCTCAAGTGCACAGAGAACATTCTCAAGGATAGACCATATGTTGGGAAACAAGGCAAGCCTCTATAAATTTTAAAAAATTGAAATAATGAGAAGCATCCTCTCTGATCATAATGCTATAAAGTTAGAAATTAATTACAAGAAAAAATCTGAGAAAGGGACAAAGATGTGGAGACTAACCACTATGCTATTGAACAAGCAATGGATCATTGAAGAAATTAAAGAAGAAATCAAAAAATATCTGGAGACAAATGAAAATGATAATATGCCATACCAACTCATATGAGATGCAGCAAAAGCTGTATTAAGGGGTAAATTTATCGCAATACAGGCACACCTTAACAAACAAGAAAAATCCCAAATAAGCAATCTCAAATTACACCTAACCGAATTAGAAAAAGAAGAACAAAGCCCAAAATCAGCAGAAGGAGAGAAAGAACAAAAACCAGAGCAGAAATAAATGCTATTGAAACAAAAAAGGCAGTAGAAAGGATCAATGAAACAAAGAGCTGGTTCTTTGAGAAGATAGATAAAAGTGACAAACCCCTAGCCAGACTGACAAAGAAAAAAAGAGAGAAAGCTCAAATAAACAAAATCAGAAATGAAAGAGGAGAAATAACAACAGACTCCACAGAAATACAACAGAGTATAAGAGAATACTATGAAAAACTATATGCCAACAAAATGGATAACCTAGAGGAAATGGATAAATTCTTAGACTCTTAGAACCTCCCGAAGCTGAGCCAAGAAGAAACAATCTGAACAGACCAATCACAAGGAAAGAGATTGAAACAGCAATCAAAAGCATCCCAAAGAATAAAACCCCAGGACTAGATGGCTTTACTGGGGAATTCTACCAAACTTTCAGAGAGGATTTAATACCTATCCTTTTCAAGCTATTCCAAAAAATTAGGGAGGATGGAATACTTTCTAACACATTCTAAGAGGCCACCATCACTCTGATACCAAAGCCTGACAAGGACAGCACAAAAAAGGAGAACTACAAGCCAATATCATGATGAGCATAGATGCAAAAATTCTCAACAAAATTTTGCAACCCGAATTCAACAATACATCGAAGGGATCATCCATCACGATCAAGTGGGATTCATACCAGTGAGACAGGGATGGTTCAACGTCTGCAAATCAATCAATGTGATACACCACATCAACAAATTGAGGAATAAAAAAACACATGATCATCTCAATAGATGCAGAGAAAGCATTTGACAAGATCCAACAGTCATTTATGGTAAAAACTCTTAAAAAAATGGGGATAGAAGGAAATTACCTCAACATAATTAAGGCCATATATGACAAACCCACAGCCAACATAATACTCAATGGGTAAAAACTGAACACCATCCCCCTGAGAATAGGAATGAGACAAGGATGCCCACTATCACCACTCTTATTGAACATAGTACTGGAGGTTTTGACCAGAGCAATTTGGCAAGAGAAAGGAATAAAAGGAATCCAAACAGGGAGTGAAGAAGTGAAATCTCACTGTTTGCAGATGACATGATCTCATATATATAAAAAACCCCAAAGAATCCATTGGAAAACTAATAGAAATAATTAACAACTACAGTAAAGTTGCAGGGTAAAGAGTCAACCTACAAAAATCAGTTGCTTTTCTATACTCCAATAACAAACTTACAGAAAGAGAACTCAAAAATATAATTCCATTTGCAATCGCAACTAAAAATATAAAGTACCTAGGAATAAATTTAACCAAGGAGGTGAAGGACTTGTACAAAGAAAACTATAAGATATTACTGAGAGAAATTGATAATGACTTAAAGAGATGGAAAGAGATTCCTTGTTCATGGATTGGAAGAATAAACATAGTTAAAATGTCCATAATACCAAAGCAATCTACAGATTCAATGCAATCCCTATCAGAATCCCAATGACATTCTTCACGGAAATAGAGCAAAGAATACTAAAATTCGTATGGGGCAATCAAAGACCCCGAATTGCTACAGCAATCCTAAGAAAAAAGAACAAAGCTGGAGGTATCACAATCCCCGACTTCAAAATGTACTACAAAGCCATAGTGACCAAAACGGCATGGTACTGGTACAAAAACAGGCAAACAGATCAATGGAACAGAACGGAGAGCCCAGAAATAGAGCCACATATCTACGATCAGCTAATCTTCAGCAACGGAGCCAACAACATAACAATGAAAAACAGATAGTCTCTTCCATAAATGGTATTGGGAAAACTGGACAGCCACATGCAAAAGAATGAAGGCAGACCACTATCTCACAGCATACACAAAAAATAAACTCAAAATGGATCAAAGACTTGAAGATACAACCTGAAACTATAAAACTGGAAGATAAACATCAAACTAAAAAGGATCTTTTCAAATACCATGTCCTCTCAGACAAGGGAAACAAAAGAAAAAATAAACAAGTGGGAGTTCATCAGACCAAAGAGCTTCTGCAACGCAAAAGAAACTAGAATCAAAACAAAGAGACAACCCACCAACTGGGAGAAAATATTTGTAAATCATATATCTGACGAGGGGTTAATCTCCATAATATAAAAGGAACTCACACAAATGAACAATTAAAAAGCAAACAACCCAATCAAAAAGTGGGGAGAGGAGATGAACAGACATTTTTCCAAAGAAGATACACAGATGGCTAATAAACACATGAAAAGATGTTCAACATCACTAATCATCAGGGAAATGCAAATCAAAACTGCACTGAGATACCACTTTATGCCTGTTAAAATGGCTATAATCACTAAGACTAAAAATAACAAATGTTGGAGAGGGTGTGGAGAGAAGGGAACCCTCACACACTGCTGGTGGGAATGCAAACTGGTGCAACCACTATGGAAAACAGTATGGAGAGTCCTCAAAAAACTAAAAATAGACCTGCCATATAACCCAGCTATCCCACTACTGGGTATCTACCCAAATAATTTGAAACGAAAAATCCAGAGTAACATATGCACCCTTATGTTCATTGCAGCACTATTCACAATAGCCAAGACATGGAAGCAACCCAAATTCCCATCGACCAATGATTGGATAAAGATGATGTGGTATATATATACAATGGAATACTACTCAGCCAGAAAAAAAGACAAATTCATCCCATTTGCAATAACATGGAAGGACCTAGAGGGAATTATGCTAAGCGAAATAAGGCAGACTGAGAAAGACAAACACCACATGATTTCACTCACATGTGGAATATAAACAAGTACTGGGACAAAGAAAACAGTTCAGTGGTTACCAGGGGAAGAGGGCCCGGGGAGGGGCACTGGGGGTGAAGGGGAGCACTTATGTGGTGACAGTCAAGAAATAATGTACAACTGAAGTCTCACATTGATGTAAACTATTATGGACTCAATAAAAAAACAAAGAAAGAAACAGCTAGTGAAAAACAAGTCAGGAATTCCCAAGATGTCACAGCTAGGAGTTATAAGAGTTAGAAATTTTATGTAGGATTTTATGTGAATTTTGGACCTGCAAAAAAGAGTTTTGACTTGGGCTTACAGTCTAAATACCTCTTTCACGATCCTAGCACCCACCAGTCCTACCCCACTCCACTAAATTTAACTAATCAGTTAGCATACTATCAAGTGTCTGATCAAAAGAAGTTTGTATATGGTAAATGTACCCTAATATTAAACAAACACTTTATTGTTTGCACAATGATTCAAAGAGAAAAGACTGATGGTTATAGGCTTAACCAGATTTAAATTTGATTAATAAAAATTTCAGAGTAATTTAGAACCATTTAAAATTTAAAAGATACACAAAAAAAATATTATTGCATGACTAATATAAAACATCTCTAAAGAAGAGACCTCTACTAAAATACCAAAACAGTGTTGTTTAAAATATGATATATGAGGTCTGAAGGCCAGTGAAGGTCTTTCCCAAGCTAAGAAAATCTGACATTTATGTGACATCATTAGCATATCTAGCTGAGGCTCAAAAAAGGAAGTGGATTCCAGAGCATACACTGCCTTTGTGCTTAGACCAGGAGGAAAAAAAAGAAGCAACAGAAAACAGTGAGTAATTCCTTAAAAACTGTAAACAAGAAAAGGAGAATAGCTTTCCCTCAACCAATTTCCAATAACTAATACTGTTTTTCTTTAAACGGGAAGAGATAAAGCTCCAAGGACCTATGGACCTCATTAGATCACTAAAATGAAGCAGGTTTTAACCAAAAGCACAGATTGCCTCCCTGTAATATGACATTATACCTAGAAATCTCTGACATTCTGGAATTTTTAATGAATACTCCTAGTCTCTTAACAACTTCTAAATGTCATAATTTTCACTAACATTGAATTATACATTTTAGGAAGGCAGAAGAGCATAGTGGCTAAAAGTCTAGGCCCACTTACTCATCTATAGATTCAATTTCTCACCATAGCCAGAAACAAAATATATCTATTACTATTAGACAGTACAGGTATTTCCATATTTTTTAATATGAAAAAGAAAGCAAAGTGTTTTCTCGCCTTAAACATGCCCTTTCCAGAACACTCTAAGCCACTTAACTTGGGAGTAAGAATCAGCCTAAATTAATCCTTTCCAGTTTCCAGTGCACTGTTTAATCCAAAACCACCTTTTAAAAGCGTATAGGTCACCACTTATAATAAAGCAACAGAATATGAAATTAAACATTTCTTATCAATAGCGATCCTCTATTGTATTGTCAGAGATGGAATTCCAAATCACAGCTCAAGCTTTTAGTCAAATTGACAATTACAATGCAAATATTCAGGATCTGGTTTCTCAAGAACAGGGGTGGGAAGCAATCTCCCTCTCCCTCTTTCTTTGTAATTTTGTGCATTCTGCAAAGAGAGAAGAAAATAAGAACAGAAAATTTCTCTAATTTTCTCTTGCAAAAAAGAACAATTGTCTCTTCAGTACTATTCTTATGCTCACCAGACGCAATTTGCTTTGAGAACAAATGTCTAAAAATCAAGGTTTAAAAAAACGCTACCCACATGCTGTATCTAATTATTCAACAAAGTATCCTCTTCAAAGGAATTACCAACTAACAAGGGTAGGTCTCCTTTTGTGAAATGAAGGAAAATAGAATTTTCAAAAACAAAAGCAGATTTTTCTATCAGTTTTCATTATAACTTCAGGGTTGCAACTTTTGTTCCTAATTTTCAATTGGCAGTGTCTCCTAATACTCGAAAAAAATGTTTTAATCTGTCTGTTATAAAGGTTAATGATCTTCAAGCACACATAAGTGCATTTGTAGAATATCACTTTTAGAGAAAACCATTTTGTATAAGAAAAAATACCTTTTGGTTTTAATCTTTTGGTTTTCTTGTTATCGCTGATGTTTTATACTTCATATACAGATCTAAGAAATATTTAAAGAGAATTTCAGAAATTAATTTTCTATAATGATAGTAATAAAACATAACCAATGTAATAAAATGAGAATTCACAAATCTACAACAATATAAATGAATAAATAAACGAATAGAGAAAAAAGACAAATCCCTTCCTTTCAGTAGGAATCCACGTAATAAATGTAGAAAGGATGATGGACTTTTTAAAAAATCACTATTTAACATCATTTATAGTAATAATTGTTTCATGAAAGAATCATTAATAGGTGCTAAAATATGTGGGTGAAAGCATGATGAGAAGTAGGCTATTTTCAAGTTTTTTCCCCATAAAATAAATAATTAAAAAGGCATAATAGTGGGGTTGGCAGGTGGAATAGTGGTTAAGTTTGCACGCTCCACTTTGGCAACCCGGGGTTTGTGGGTTTGGATCTTGGGTGTGGATCTACACACCCCTCATCAAGCCATGCTGTGGCAGCATCCCACATACAAAATAGAGGAACATTGGCACAGATGTTCGCTCAGGACCAATCTTCCTCAGGACCAATCTTCCTCAAAAAAAAGGCATAATAGTAACTTTACAGTGGAGAAACCTGGCAGGCAACACTTTAACCAAATGTTCAGTTTTACGAGTAATGGGATAAATCAATATTACATGCCTCCTGATATGATATCCTGGGAAGAACACAACATCAGTTCTCTGGGTTTGCTGCCAAAAGTCCATAACCTGAATCTAGTCACAAGGAAACATCAACACATCCAAAATGAAAGACATTCTACAAAATAACTGGCCAGTACTCTACACAGTTGTCAAAGTCATGAATGACAAAGAAAGACTGAGAAACTGTTACAGATTAAAGGAGTCTAAAGCAATGATGGTCAAATGCCATATGTGATCCCATATATCCTGTACCAGAAAAGACGTTAATGGCAAAATTTGAATAAAACCCACAAGCTAAATCATAGTATTGATCCAACGTTAATTTCCTGTGATTGTACAAGAGAACGTACACACCATTTTACTGAGATGTAAAAGTATTCACATCACGTCAGCAACTAGCTGAAAAAATTTTATCTATACGTATATATGGATATGTATATATTTATGGAGATATATATAAAATGATAAAGTAAGTCTGGTAAAATGTGAATATTAGGGGAATCTAGGTAAAGATTATACAGAAATCCTTTGTTCTAATTTTTGGCCTTCCTCGTAAGTCTGAAATTTCAAAATAAAAAGGTACCTAAAGGGTAGGTGACCTCCATTTGAATTGATTTGACAATAGTCCAGTCCAGAGGTTGGCGAACTTTTTCTATAAAGGACTAGACCGTCTACACTTGGGTTTGTGGACCATTTGCTCTCCTTCACAACTGTTCAACTCTGCCATTGTGTCACAAAAGCACCCACAGACAAACTGTAATGAATGGAAGTGGCTGTGTTCCAATAAAACTTTATTTACAAAAATAGGCAATGGGCCATATTTGTCCCATTGGCCATGGTTTGCTGAACCCTGGTCTAGTTCACACCAAGGAAAATTAATCAGAATAATTATACTTGCAGTTACCATTTTTTGAGCATGTGCTAGACACTATGTTAAGTGCTCTACTGACATTAACTCATTTATCCCTGCACCAATCTGATCAGATAAAACTATTATTTCCATTTTCCACAGAGGAAATGGGCCTAGAGAAGTTAAGGAACTTGCCCAAGGTCACACAGCCAGGAAGCAGTAGACTCTGGGTTTGAACCAGGTAGGGTTGCCTTCACACACTGAACTATAACCAATATGCTATACTGCTCATGTGGACTGAATTATACTGTCACATGCAACAACTAAGCAACTAAACCATTTTAACAACGGCTAAATAACTACCCAAACTCAAGATTTACATTCTGAGAAGGTATTTTTCACAAACCTCCTGTAGCTGCAAAGAAATAAGTCCCAGTTGATCCTGACGTCTTTCCACCAGCTCTCTTTCCGTGCGCATCTCTCTTTCTATTTCCTGAAGCCGTCGCTCCACCCGATCTGAAACCTGTTTAACATGAACAAACAAACGGAAATAGTGATGTTACCGAGCTGTTAGGCAAAAAACGCTAAATTGAAGAGATGTTTTATGCCAAATATACTATTTTGCATATTTTGTATACTTTGTAGAGCCCTTTTTAATGACGCTATTATAAAAAAGATCACAAAAAACTGACTGAAAATTACAAAAGAAAACAACCGTTAGTCTCTAAATAACCCAAACCTGGATCCCAATAAAGGACCTAAATTTTTCAAAGTATAATATAATAATTCAAAAGATCAGACTTAGAAGTAATAAACTAGAAAAGAGTGCCCTCTGGTGAGTTAGAAGGAAAATACCAATTTTGCCAACAACACATTTATTACTCTATTAATGGTAAACTGCTCTATGTATTTAGTTCTTTTTCATTTTTGTTATCTATAAGCAAGACCTGCCTAGGAAGGTTTTGATGTTTATGTGCAGCAAATAATTAAAAGGGCTTTTCATTTGCTTGTCAATCTTTCCTACTGTGATCTGCTAAAAATAAGCCAGTTTAGATCAAAAACTAAAGTCAAACTGAAAAATGTTTAATTGGGACGCTCTAAAATAAACATGAAAGAATTTTTCCCTCTGATGCAAGATCTTCCTTGATAAAAGTTGTGCAAATTCAAACACACTTCATGCATATCATTATATAGTCCCCTAAATGAAACACTATTTGACTATTTGTGTATATTTGGTACAGGAGAATACAGTGGATGGAAGATATTTGTATTCATGTAAGAGAAGCAGTAAATACAGCCCTGTTATAAGAAATCTTTGCTACCAATTCTGTAGAGCCAGGAAAGGTCCTGGTCACAAGGGATCTTACTGGGGCAATGGAAAAAACTGGATTATGATGATGGTTGCACAACTCAGTACATTTACTAAAAATCATTGAATTGTATACTTAAAGCAGATTAATTTTATGGTAAGTTATACCTCAAACCAAGTTGTTTTTTAAAAAGACATTGTTAAACATAAGTTTAATTAGTCAACAAAAGCTGGGCAAAAATATTCTATCAAAATCAGCAGTTAGTATTTACTAAGACTCATAAATCTTGGGCTGCCAATGCTTAAAAACAATTAAGATACTTGCTGTGATACTCATAGTGCTTTACTAAAAACTTAAAATACCCATAAGCACCAAGTTTCTAACATGTCCTAGTAATCAACCCTAAAATCTCAACAAACAATTTAATACTGCATCAGAAATAAATACAGTACTTGCTATAATATAAAACAATATTGGATAAATACTAAAAAATAAGAAGTTAATTTGTTCAATTTTTACAAAATGGAAATAACTTTATTGTTCACTCTGAATATAAAAAGTAATAGCAACACATATCAAAAAATAATAAAAAAATCACTCAAAATTTATTAGGATGTCTACTATCAACAAAAAACAGGAAATAACAAGTGTTGGAGAGAATGTGGAGAAATTGGAACCCTGGTGCATTGTTGGTGGGAATGTAAAATTGTGCAGCTATTATGGAAAACAGTACAGAGGTTCCTTAAAAAATTAAAAATATCTTGCACCATACACAAAAATTAACTCAAAATGGATTAAAGACTTGCATGTAAGACCTGAAACCATAAAACAACTAGAAGAAAATATAGGTAGAGTACATTATTTGACATTGGTCTTAGCAGCATCTTTTCAAGTACCATGTCTACTCAGGCAAGGAAAACAAAAGAAAAAGTTAACAAATGGGACTACATCAGACTAAAAGCCTTCTGCAAAGCAAAGGAAACCATGAACAAAACGAAAAGACAACCCATCAACTGGGAGAAAATATTTGCAAATCATTAATCCAACAAGGGGTTGATCTCCAAAATATATAAAGAACTCATACAACTCAACAACAAAAAAACAAACAACCTGATGAAAAAATAGGCAGATGGCATGAACAGACATTTTTCCAAAGAAGATATACAGATGGCCAACAGACACATGAAACAATGTTCAACATCACTAATTATTAGGGAAATGCAAATCAAAACTACAACGAGATATCACTTTACACAAGTCAGAACAGCCATAATTACCAAGATAAAAAGCAACAAATGTTGGAGAGGATGTGGAGAAAAGAGAACCCTCATACACTGCTGGTGGGAATGCAGACTGGTGCAGTCACTATGGAAAACACTATGGAGATTTCTCAAAAAACTGAAAATAGAAACACCATGTTATCTAGCTATCCCACTACTGGGTATTTATCCAAAGAACTTGAAATCAATGATCCAAAGAGATTTATGCACCCCTATGTTCATTGCAGCACTATTCACAATAGCCAAGACACGGAAGTAACCCAAGTGCCCTTCTATGGACGAATGGACAAAGAACATGTGGTATACAGCCAGAGACACTCACAACTAGAATCTACAACTTGTACTGGGGGGCTTTGGGGAGAAGAAGAAGAAGAAAACAAAAAGATTGGCAACAGTTGCTAGCTCAGGAGACAATCTTTAAAAAAAAAGAAACACCTGGGTAAAGAGAGAAAAAAAAGATGTGGTATACATAGACAATGGAATACTATTCAGCCATAAAAAAGACAAAATTGTCCCATTTGCAACAACATGAATGGACCTTGAGGGTATGATGTTAAGCAAACTAAGCCAGACAAAGACAAATACTGCATGATTTCACTCATATGTGGAAGATAACAAATACATGGATAAAGAGAACAGATTAGTGGTTACCAGAGGGGAAGGAAGTTGGGGGCTGGGTGAAAGGGGTAAAGGGGCACATGTGTACAGTGACGGACAACAATTAGACTACTGGTGGTGAGCACAATGAAGTCTATTCAGAAACTGATAAACAATAATGTACACCCAAACTTACACACTGTTATAAACCATTATGATCTCAACAAAATTACTGGAAAAAAATTTTAAATAGAGTTACCATATGATCTAGCAATTCCACTTCTAGGTATATACCCAAAAGAACTGACAACAGGGTCTCAAAGAGACGTTTGTATACCCACATTCACAGCAGCATTATTCACAACAGCCAAAAGATGGAAGCCATACAAGATGCAAGTGAAAAGAGTTCTGAATTTGGTTGCACAACAACGTGAATGTACATAACGCTACTGAACTGAACACTTAAAAATGGTTAAGAGGTAAATTTTGTTATATATATTTTACCATGATTAAAAATAAGGAAACAAATAATACAGAATGATAAAAAGTAAAAAAAATAATAATAATAATCTAATACCATCTGTCAAGAGTAAAACACTGTTAAGTATTTTGTTGTACATTTCCAGAAATTTTTCTATGCATATGTACATAACTAGTCAAATATATGTCCATTTCACTTATTTTTTTTTAAGAGGTTTTTTTTTTTCCTTTTTCTCCCCAAAGCCCCCCGGTACATAGTTGTATATTCTTTGTTGTGGGTCCTTCCAGTTGTGGCATGTGGGACGCTGCCTCAGTGTGGTTTGATGAGCAGTGCCATGTTCATGCCCAGGATTCGAACCAACGAAACACTGGGCCGCCTGCAGCGGAGCGCGCAAACTTAACCACTCGGCCACGGGACCAGCCCCTATTTCACTTATTTTTTAAACAAAAATTGAGTACTACTGGCATAGTGTTTTATAAATTTTTGTAGTTCACATATCACGGACAACTGTCTATGACAACAAATAAATCTACATCCTCATTCATAACAAAGGCATAGTTCTTCATAATTGATTAAAATAATTCCCTATTGACAATGGGATAACAATTATTTATTTTTACTAGTATATGCTGTTACAAACACTCCTGTATAAGATGACTTTTGTAAACTCAAGACACAATCTTTATGTAGAATTATTGAATCAAAATATATGAATCACTTATAAAAAGCAAAACATGGACTTGGAAGAATTTTGGACTTTTCATCCAAATCTTTTATTCTAAAAAGAAAACTGAGGAGATGAAGTAAGTTATTAATCAGGGATCACACTATTAATTAATGAGGAAAATGAGCCCAATAAAAGTCTCCATTTCCAGCAGTATCTCGTAATCCCCAGGTCCATTTTCATGCATTCATTCAAAAAGCAGGCACAAACACTAATGTGTTCCCATTATCGCCCCAGGTACAGGTTAGGGAAATGGCAATACACGTGCTATTTCCTCAGACCCTGCCTTCAAATAGCTTCTACCTATTGAAAACTGACACTGAATAAGTAGTTAGAATTTCCCTAATTAAATTCAATGAGTTGAATGACTTCTAAGTTTCAGGGAAGAAGGTTGTGCTTAATAGCACCCTATGAAAATTAAAGCAGTTCAAGCAACCAAATACTGAAATCAAAATCCAAAATTATTTAGACCTTATCTACTTTGCCACCATGGCTAGTACAAGTGATGATATAGAGTTCCTATGTTTGGAGGACTCTTTCTCAGTTTTGAAGTAATGTTTGGGTTGGGTAGCTTCTGACATGGTTTCAATAGTCCCTGCTTCCTGGTATTAACCCACTGGTGTAATTTCCTCTCTTTGACTGTGGGCTGGCCCTAGCGACTTGCTTCTAATGAACAGAATACAACAAAAGTGATGAGATGTCACTTCCATGATTAGGTCACAAAAAATTTTGACTTTCATCTTGCTAGCATGTTCTCTCTTGCTGGCACTCTCTCTTGACTTCTCGCTTGCTTGCTTTGATGAAGCAAGCTGCCATGTTGTGAGATGCCCTATGGAGAGGCCACATGTCAAGGAAACAAAAGAGAGCTCTGACCAATAGGTCATGATGAACTGATGCTTCAATACAATAAACTACAAGGAACTGAATGAGCTAGGAAGCAGAACCATTCTCAACAAGCCTTGAGATAACTGCAGCCTATGAGAGACCAAGAGCCAAAGGACCAAGCTAAGCCACACCTCCATTTCTAACCCACAGAAACTGTCAGACAGTAAATGTTTTAACCTAGTAAGTTTAGGGAGATTTGTTATGCAGCCATAGACAACTAACGTAGTTTTTTAAACCTGTTTTCAAATAAATCCTCACCCAGGAAATAAGAGTCTGATGAAGGAAAAAAATATTATCCACTCCATTCACAAAATTTCTATCCATTCCATAGAATTTTGTTCATTTCAAAATATTACAGTTTTCCCTGTATTAGGCTTCTCTATAATCCAGTGATAGATGACCACCTCTGCTCCTTGCTGCACCACACACTGGCCTCGTGATTAGGCTTCTAAATGAAGCACACACTATTTGAGCTGTTCAAGTAATTTAATCTCTCAAAAAATCAATCTCATCATCCATAAAATGGAGATAATAACTTGCCCTGCTTGCCATAGAGAGTAGTGTAGATCAAAAAGTACAGAAGTAGGGGGACAAAAAATACAGAGGATGTCGCAGAAACTAACAGTTGCTTTCTAATATCCATTCCCCTACCCCCATTTCTTCCATGGTAAAGGAATTTTTAACTAGACCAGTGGCTGTCAAATATAAACAATATATTTTCTCACCTCCTCAGTTGCCAGCTGGTCACGTGACTTAAATTTTGGCAAAATGGGATACAGGCGTAAGTGTCAAGTGACAACTTCAAGAAACTATTCCATAAGAGATAGCACATAGGCACCTTTGGGTCTCATACTCATCCCTTCCTCCATCTTGCTGCACAGTACACAGATGCTGACATCTTAGACCATGAACTTGAGGCAATGACAGCAGAAAAGCAAAGAGAGCATGAAAGAGTGAGTCAGAATCCCTTACACACTGTATACCAGCATGCAGAGCACCACATGGAACGCTGAACTCCTCACTTAAGACTTTTCCACAAAAGAGAATTAACTTTTGCCTTTTTTAAGCCACTGTTATTTGGGGTTTTTGGTTATTTATGGCTGAAACTCACCTTTACCGAGAGAGAGAAGCACTGAGTGAATTGCAAAATGCTAAGCAAGAACAACTACTGCTTATTCAACCATCAGAACATGGGAAAATCATAATATCCTTGCTCTGCTTTAGTCAAGTCTGAAGAAAACTATAAGTAATAAAACAAACAGACATTATAGCTAAGTCTGTATTCAGAAAAATAAAACATATACACAAATTAACATGAATAAACACAGAAAGTATTTAGAGGTCCAAGAGTGGTAAAATTACAATCATCCTATAAGACCACCAAAGGATCTTTATGGACCCAACCATCCAGACAGATCAATGTGCTCCAAATACTCTCCTTTTTCTACTGCTAACCCTGAGTCACACAATTCCAACTAAGTCAGCAACTACCAAGGACCTAAAACATACATTTGGGTAATTCTAGTCTGTTCTTTGTATATTCCTTATCATCTATTTCTATGTCACATTTCTGTATCAGTTAGGGTACAGTATAGGCTCTTTCGAAAAGATCAAATATACAGCAGCTTAAATAAAATAAAAGTTTATTTCTGTCAGTCCAGAAGAAAGCAGGACAAGCTGGCAGGCCACTCTGTTCCCTAAGGTCATTCAGAGATTCAGGTTCCTACCATCTGTTGCTCCACTGTCCCTTAGGTTGTTATCCTCACTTGCATAGTTTAAGCTGGGTCAGTGCTACATCTTCATTTCAAAAACATGAGGGAGAGAGAGAGAAAGTCCCAGACAAGTAGATTTGTTTTCAAGGAGACAACTCAGAAGTTGCATGTGTCACTTTTACTCATGCTTTGTCACATGGGCATACCTTAGCTGCACAGGAAAACTGAGAAATGGCATCTCTATCTGAGTAACCATGTGCCTGGATAAAACTGATGGGGGTGGGGAGGGGAGTAACGAGGGGAGGAGTGTGGGGATCTGATACTATAGGGGAGAAGGAACTCAATATTAGGGGCCAGTTAGAATTAACATCACTTCAACACAAATTGTAATCTTAAGGTAAGCCACCTTTCATTCTTTTCGGAAAAGGGTAAGATAAATGCTAATTGTCAGTTAAAAGTATTAAAAGACAACATTCAAAATACTAGTCATAAAATTGAGCAATATGTAACAAATTACAAATGCACATAGACTTTACTCCTGTAAATCCACTTCTGGAAATTTATTCTACCAACTTACTTTCCCATGTGAAAAATGGAACATGTACAAGATCATTAATTGCAGTACCGTGTATGAAAGCGAAAAACTGAAACAACCTAAGTGTCCATCAATATGAGACTGGTTAAATAAATTATGGGACAATCATTCAAAGGAATGTTTTAAATAATAAAAGAAAGGAATTAGCTCATTAGATGCTAATATGGAACAACCTCAAATCTCAAAAATATATTGTGAAAAAAGGTAATATACAGAATAGTGTATTTAGTATGTTAACTGCTATAAATTATATAATAAAAAAGGGAGAGCAGGTGAGAGACCTCTCTCAAGGTGGTGACATTTCACTGGAGACCTGAATGACAAGAGGGAGCCAACCACAAAAAAATTTAGAGAAAGAAAAGAGAAGCGAGTGCAAAGCCTGCAATGTAGGAATGACTTTGGCAAATTCAAGATTCATAGAGAAAGTCAGATGATATAGGCACTATAGGCTATAGTAAGAAATTCAGAACAGAAAAAGCTCAGGTAGAGTTTTAAAAAGCAGGAAAATAATTCTCTGCAATGACAATTTTTGAAAATCACTTGACTACTGTCAGGAGCACAGGTAGAGGCAAGTTGAGGAGGAGAGAGACCACTGCAGTGAACTCAATATAGTCATACATTGCTTAACAATGGGGATATGTTCTGAGAAATGTGTCATTAGGTGATTTCATCATTGTGCAAACATCGTAGAGTGTACTTACACAAACCTGGATGGTATAGCCTACTACACACCTTATGGGATCACTGTCGTACACAACGTCATTGTTGACCAAAATGTTGTTATGTGATACATGACTGTATAAGCAATGGTGGCTTGGACAGAAGTATTAAGACAGAAGTAGATGGAATTGAGCAAGATTTCAGAAATAAAAAGGACAAAATTTTATAACAGATTGGAAGTAGTGTGGTATAAGAAAAAGACCTACGGTGAATCCTAGGTCAGCACCAGATGGATTGTGATGCCATTTCCTGAGACAGGGAAGAGCAAAGGAAAAGCAAGTAAAAATAGTTCCAAATAGAAGGGCAAGGACTCTGTACCTAATGACACAGCATATATTTATAACTTTCGAATGATAATGCCCAATAATAAGAATTATGTTAAAGCCTGCATTTATTATTGCCTCCTCGCTTTTATTATCTATTTCTGAGATCTAAGGGAAAAATATCAACAATGTCACCTAACACTAAAAACTTCATTATCAGAGACTATATTAATCAATTAAACTTAATGACTAAGATTTCAAAAAGTCCTGAATCTCTATATCTAGTTATAAAAATAGCAAAATAACAAAAATGAAAGTCAGAATAGCTTTTAAAGGTACTTAATGAAAGCATTTAATGAAAGGAGGGGAAACAAAAGCAAAAGCATTCTCTTTATGGCATTATATTCTGGCTTTTCAGTATGTTGATTCTTCAGGTCTTTAACAATATTTGCTGGTTTAAAATTCATTTCAGTAAATATTTGTTATATATCCTGCTGTTGTAATCTATGCAATAACCATGTTATCCTAAATGCAGTGCTGAAAGAATTCATAGAGTTCAATTAATGACCGACTCTTTCAGAAACAGTTGGATCCATGTTTACATTTTTAATTTAAAGTGACCCTCCTATAGAAAACTAAGACAAAATTGACTTTGTACTCCATAAACAATCAAACGTAATATGCACTCATATCACACTCAACTGGGTAAAATCTACGCAACTAATGAACTGAAATTTCCCATGGTATGAGGCCCATACAATATTGATTATTATGATATTAAGTGTTAACAGAAAATATTTGCCATCACATCATGCTATAAATAATAACTATTCCCTTCCAATGAGCAATTTGAAAAAAACAAACAAAAATTTATGATTCACAAAGGATTAAAAAATCAGATTTGAGCTTGTATGATATGAACCAATACTTTTTGCCTCTCAAAGAAAAATTATTCTATAAGCTTTTAAGATATATTTTGGTTACTGAGGAAATGCATGATAACCAACTGTAGCCTCAGAATAATGAGCAATAAATGTGATTAACAGTGGTTAACAATAGAAAATGAAATTGGTAGGAGACAGGGGCAGTTGTTCATTTTCCTTTATATATTTGCACAATACTTAAATTTTCCACAGTAAACGTACATCACTTTGGTAATTTTATTTTAAACTTAAATCTGGAGTGGGGGGAAACAGCTGCAGCCTCTGAGAAGTTTAATGCTCAAATAATAAAACTGCATCTTCTCTGACAGCATGCTATCATGAATTCACAAATACAACACAATATGTCAAACAGTTATAAAATGTAAATGTTGACTTCAGTTGGAATAAGTAAGCCACAAAATCTATATTAAGCCTTGTACAAATTGGAAGCAAACATCACGTGGCCTTCAGAAGACCTTCTAAAATTCAACAATATTAAAGTTTCTGTATTAAACAATTGTTTCTTAATCAGGACTACATACACCCACAAGAGGTTTGAGATGTCCTCTGTACATAGTTATGAGACAACCTTACTCTGAAAGGAAATTACAGAAAGCACAAAACAAGCTGTAACATCATAACTTGATGTGAGGGACTGGCAGATGAATAATTCAACCGAGTGTACAATTATGTGTGTACAATTGTCCAGGTTTAGACAATGTAAAGGATGTATCCTGATGAACTGGGCACACTGGACAGTTTGGTAAACTAGCAAATTGCATACACCCAATTACATCAATGAGCTGAGCACTACTAAGGTGCAACATTCAGTTGTGCGACCGTAGCTTCATCCATGGAGTAATGCTTGATGCATGGTAATGATGATACAAAAGAACTCAGGCTTTGTTTGAATTCAGCTGTTAACTTTTAGCTCAGTGGTATACTTTAGACCCACATTAATACTCTGTAGACTACGTAGACAGTACTTGCTAGTTTTATTTGCCGTATGAAAGAAAGAAAATGAAATGGTAACTCTGTTCATTATGAGTTCTCTTATAACATGGTGAACAGTGAAACTTAAGAAAGGTAATGTGCACTGTGCAAATTAGTATTTTCAAACTCTAAACTCAAGCCATCCCAACTATTTAACAATGTGAAAAAACAGCAGGACAGTACAGCTGAATATGCCCAGGGCTTACTCAGATCTACAAAGATCTCAGCAGAATATTGAGGATATTCAAGTTTGGATCAAAGCCGTTGTTACAAGCATGCTCACAAGTTGTATACCTACGTAACAAGTAAAAGCAGCCTCAGACAACAGCTGAAAATCAGTAAAATCTTGTGTATTAGAAATAGCAAAGATAGTAAGGGAATCTGAAATATACACAAAGATTGAGGGGTTTTCACTTCCAAAAATGACAGACTAGATAATTCAGAACAACCTTTCCACTGAAAATAATTTAAAAGTTAGAAATAATGTTTTAAATAAAAATGTTTTAAGGTATTAGAAAATTAAAAAGAAGTAAAGACATATGAGGTCAAGATGCAAGAAAGGAAAGAAATCCAGAGAGGTCAGTCCATCTTTTAGGGCGACTTTCTCTGTGAAATACCAGCCCGTTTCAGAAAAGGCAGCTGAGACACTGAGAAGCTGAATAGAGGTTTTAACAGATGTGTGGGGTTAAAGAGGAAAAACTGGAGTAGAGAGCCTTTCCAAGGAGAGGAGTCCCTGGTTAAAATTCCTCTACCCCCCCCCCCCCCCCCCCCAGCCTTTGGACTAGAATCCTAAAGGGTTATACACTAGCAGTAAGGTGAAGTTGAAATAGTTGAAACCTGGCACTGAAGTTAAACAAGGAAATATCTCAACAACAAATAAGGTACTCCATGGTTGCTAGAGCCTCTAATCTATAATAAAAGGCAAATATGTTCTCTCATACATAACAATTATTGAATTATCTATACAAGTTTTCTTTGCAGAGAATGAAATATATTTTCTGTCATCAAACAAGAATAACTAGATAATCAAAACTAAGCAGTAGGCAAAAACAATGTGATCAAAATCCAAGAAAAATAAGAGATAACAGAAATAGAAACAGACCTGTAGAAGATCTAGATAATGTAGCTATGAGACAGATACACAGGTTGAGGATTTTGGCAAAGAACTACTAAGTTAAAAACAATTAAATAAAAAATCTAGAAGTGAAACATGTAATAACTGAAGAAAATCAGTAGATGGGTTTAATAGATTTGATTTAGTGGAAGAAAGAATAAGTAAACTAAATAAAAGATCAGAAAAAAAAATTCAGAATAAAGAATGGAGAAACAAAGAACAAAAAATTACAAAAAGGAGGGGGTCAGCCCTGTGGCATAGTGGTTAAGTTCAACGCACTCAACTTCTGTAGCTCAGGTTCACGGATTCAGATCCTGGGTGCAGACCTACACCACTCGTCAGCCATACTGGGGTAGCAACCCACATATAAAGCAGAGGAAGACTGGCACAGATGTTAGCTCAGGGCTAATCTTCCTCAGCAAAAAAAAAGAAGAAAATTACGAAAATGAACACAAGAGACAAAGGTGATAGAGTGAAAGATTTAACATTACATGAAACTTGAAGTCAAAAATGAAGAGGCAGAGAATGATGCAAAAGTAATCTTTGAAGAAATAATGGCACTATAAACATCAAACAACAAATTAAAGAACAAAACAATTAAGCTCAACATAGTAAAACTATAGAAAACCAAAGACTAAGAGGAAAAACTCAAAAGCAATTAGAGAAATATATATATTACCATCAAAAAAAGCATCAATAAGACTAACAGCTGACTTCTCAATAAAAATAATGCAACCCAGAAAATGATGAAATGCTATCTTCAAAGTACAGAACGGGAAAAAAATGGCCTAACTAGAATGTTATATTCAGTAAAAATCTCTTTCAATGAAGAAAGTGAAATGAAGCCATTTTCAGACAAACACAGAGAAAATCTGTCATCAAAGGACCCACTCTAACTGAAATTCTAAAAGGGATTCTTTCAAGTATATGCAGACTTACTCGAGGAAATTTTAAAATACGTCCTTAAGGCAAATGTGGAACCTCAGAGATGCAGAAGGGAATGAAGATCACAGAAAGGGATGAATAACAAAGAAGAGTAAACATAAGGGTTAATCTAAACGAACAATTACCATATAAAATAATAATAATAGAAACGTCTTGTGTGGCTCAATTAAACATAGAATTAAAATAAAGGATAATAATATAAAAGTGGAGAGTGAGGTTAACGGAGACAGGGTATTCTCAGATCTTTGCATTTTCTAGGAAGAGACTGAAGAGCTAATTTATATTAGATTTGATAAATCAAGGATGCATGCTTTAATCCCTACATTAACCATGAAAAGAATAGCAAAATAAGGTATAATTACCAAGCTAATAAATATGGAAAATAGAAAAATGAAAACTAATAAATCCAAATGACACAAGAAAAATTTTCAAAAGGAAACATAATATAGAGGAAACCAATAGAAAGCAAATGTAAGATGGTAGATTTATACAATCTAAATCAATATTTACACTAAATGTAACAAGGTAAATCCTTCAAATGAAAGACAAAAATTTATATTTTTTTAAAATGTTAAATGATACTCTATAAACTGGCATAAAAATATCAAATTCAAGGAATAAATCTTATAAAAGATGTATAAGATATAAGACCTCTGGATAAAAAACCATCAACATTATTGGAAGGATCGGCTGTGTTCATGAACTGGAAAACTCAATATCGTAAAGAGTTCAATTCTCTCCAAGTTGACCTATAGAAACAATGTTATCCAACCAAGATCCCAGCAGGTTTTCAAATAATTTCACGTGTTGATTCTAAAATTTATATGGAAATGCAAAAAGTGAAGAATACACAAGACAAGCTTGCAGAACAAAGTGAAAGGACTTACTCTACCATATGACAACTTAGCATAAAGCAACAGTAATCAAGACAGTATAATATGAGCACTGGGATAGACAAATAAACCAGAGCATCAAACAGAGAGTCCTGAAACAGATGCCTGCACAGATGAACATTTGATTTACAACCAAGAGAGGACTGAAAAGTGGTGCAGAAGGGGTGGTCATTTCAATAAATGAAACTGAATCAATGGGATATCCATATAAAATGTATGATCCCCTACTGCACACCATAAACAAACACTGATTGCAAGCAGATATTAGATCTTAGTGTGAAAGCAAAACCTATAAGCTTCTAGAAGATTACATAAGAGAACATTTTCATGATCTTAAGATAGGGAACAATTTCTTAAATAGGTCAAAAAAGCACCAATCACAAAAGAAAATATGGAAATCTGAATTGGACTAAATTTTAACAGAAGATCCCATTAGGAGAGTTTTAAAAAAGAAAAGAAACAGCTGTAGTATGGGAGACAATATCTGTAATACATAATACTGACAAAGTGCCCATATACAAAATATATAAAGACCCCCCCGCAAATCAATAACAAAAAGACAAGCAACCCAATAAAAACATGGGCAAAAGCAGCAAACTGGGGAGGTTGGCCTGGTGGCATAGTGATTAAGGTCAATCACTCCGCTTCAGCAGCCCAGGGTTCACCAGTTCAGATCCTGGGCGCAGACCTATGCACCACTTATCAAGCCATGCTGTGGTGGGCGTCTCACATATAAAATAGAGGAAGATGGGCACAGATGTTAGCTCAGGGCCAATCTTCCTCAGCAAAAAGAGCAGGATTGGCAGTGGATATTAGCTCAGGGCTAATCGTCCTCAAATTAAAAAATTAAATTAAATTCAAAAGCAGTATACTGGTATTTCAGAAAAGAAAACAGCCAACAGCCAACAAACATACGAAAAGATGCTCATCTTAATCATGACAACACAAACTAAAACTATGGTGAGATACCATAAAGACCTAATATAATGGCTACTATTGAAAGACTGATAATACTAACAGTTGGAAAGGATGAAAAGCAACACGATTTCTCATACCCTGCTAGTGGGAGTGTAAATTACTGCAACCACTTTGGAAACCTGTTTATCAGTATCTACCAAATTTGAAGGCATCTAGCAATTGCACTCCACGTTATATACCAACAGAAATGCATGCACATGTGCACTGAAATGATAAATAAAATTAATCACAGCAGCGTTATTCATAATAGATCAAAATTTAAAAGAATTCAAATATCCATCATAAAATGTTAAAATATATTGCAGTATATCGATGCAATGGAATAGTAAAGAGCAATAAAAATGAACAAACTGCAAATACATAACACAACACCCAGAAATATCACAATTACAACACTCAAAAAAATGCCCTATGTGATTCCATTCATATAAAAAGTTCAAAACAGGCAAAATTAATCTATAGATTTAAAAGTCAAAATAGTGGATATCTTTAAAAAGGAAAGGAAAATTAGTGACTGGAAGGGGAATTAGGAGACTTCTTGGGCACTGGTAATGTTCTATTTCTAGATCCCGGTGGTGGTTACATGGGTGTGTTCACCTTGTAATAATTCATCCAGCTGTATACTAATATATGTACTTTTCTGTATGTATGTTATACTTCCAAATTTTTTAAATTAAAAATAAGAAAAAAAAAGACATAGTTTTAGCAGCTTCCCTTGTCACTTGAGACAGAGCAAGATCATTTAGATGAGAAGATGAGAAGAGTCAGAGGATCATTTACTAAGTTATACGGGACCTTGGCACTACATTCTTAAAAGTGTGCGTTCAACTCCTGTTTAGATAGTATGTAAATCAGACAACAGCACAGATTTCTTGCTGTGCGAACTATTGCAATTAACTAAGAAAGGCACCAATCTGTTATTCTCAGAAAAGAGTGTTTTTTTGAAGTATACAATATTTTAGACATTTTAGACTGGTACAGTTTAAACTGAAGGTGCGCTTGGTATGCCTGGAAAATTCTAGGACTTTATTTATAAAAAAGAAGTACCTCATATCCCGATTATACATGAGATGCTACATCATGATGCACTATCTGCAAAGATTTCGTCTACTTCAACAGAAGACAGGCACTTTATCTTCACCTCTCTGGGGCACTTCACAAAGAAATCACTACCAAAAACACATGAAGGAGGTGCTTTCATGTGCCCAGGTGCTGATTCATATTTTTGAAATGGGTAAATTTCACCACAAAAAGAGCAGTAACTAAGTCGATCTCTTTGAAAATAGAGTATACCCATTTCTTAGTGTATATGGCCCATAAATTCAAACTCCAAAATAAACTTAACATATCTATGTAAGGAATTGTAAACAACAACTGGAGAAAAGTTATCTGCTTTTATTAGGAAAACTTCAGTTTGAATAAGACATGTTAAGAAAAAAATTCTGCTACCATTCCTTGTCTAGAAAAAGCAAAAGGTATCGTGGGAAATGAATGAATACAATACACATTGCTCCTGAGATTGAAAACTTTGCAACAGTTTTGTGACAACTTCTACTGATACTTTTCTCCTGAAAAAAAAATCTGATGATGCAAAGAAATGAACACTATATGTACTTCATTTTTTACCATAATTCCACCAAGGATAGTGATTTGATAAAAAGAAATCACTGAATAATGAAAGTCAACAATCTGAGTTTGAGATAATGAAACTCAAGAATTAGGGATATTTTCAATTGGCAACCAAGTCGAATGAAAACAGCAAGGAGGTCTTTATAGCAATTGTGATTACACTTAAGTGAGATGACCTGAAAATACTTAATGGCAAATGCTACCAAGTCACTACCAAAAAATTCTATATTTCTCAAATCTCATTTAACAAAAGCCATAGAATCACTGAGTCAATAAAATTTAAATTATCTTTCAAATATTCATAATAAAACTAAAAATTAAAACAAATAAAAATTCTATCTCTAATATACTACCACGGCAAATATTTCAAACTTAAATGGCTAAAATTCATGAAGCTTCTATTTTTAGACAAAATGGCATATACCACCCAAAAAGTTAAAAATCTCCTGAACTTCACTGTGATTACGACCAGCCCAGCCACTCTCTCTACCATCTGCATATGAAATAAAACTTTTTATAAACAAAGAGTTCTCACCACTTCTTGTTTTTGGGCTTCATTTAGTTTTTCAGTCAATTCTTCCAAAGCCCTTTTTGTTTCAGCATCCGACCTAGGCAAACAAAGAAAAACATTTTAAGTTGGCTATCTAAGAAATTTCACATAATTAGTGAAATCTAAAACACAATAATATGTTATTACATAATACTCTACTGCAGTGGTTCTTAAACGTTAGCAAACCTATGAACCACGTGGAGGAGTTGTTAAAGACAGACTGCTGAATCAGTAGATCTGCGATGGAGCCCAAGACTGCATTTCTACAAATTCCTAGGTGATGCTGATGCGCTGATCTGGGGGTTACACTTTGAGAACCAATGCTATAGTGGAACACCACCTTCAGTAAACAAAGAGGCTGCAATATCCCCCGTTTTAAATTAAGAAGAAAAGACGAGAGGGAGGACAAAACTCTTATCTCACACCCTCTCCAGCAATTCATAAGCAAAGTACATCAGAGTACGCTGTACAAATTCCATCCTCACTAACTTATTTCCCACTACCCTTTTTCCCATCATATTAATAACATACATGATAAATAATCAAACAGCACAGAAAAACTTATAGACAAAAGCAAAGCCCTTCCTCTATCACACTTCCTTTCCTCTGGTTCCACTCCCCAACCAGCAACCATGCTCAACCATTTCCATTCTTAATTCTTTTGCTGGTTATCTCCATCATTTTCAACTCTATACATTCTCAACTGACTCTCTGTTTTGAATTTTTAGCACACTGATACTTCTGTTCAATTTTGCATAAACTTATTACTATTTTTACTTCTTCTATTGGTTACCTACATAACTTACATAATACATTTATACCTTTTATAAATTATTCCGTCATAGAAAATTGATGCTTTTTGCTTACCTTCTATCATGCTCACATTTTAGTCAGCTTCATATTTGGATCATTAACTTTCTTGTGTTTTTTTTTCTTAGAGTTTCTCATTATCTTTTGGCCTTATATGGGCCTTAATTATGACATCATTGATATTCTTCTCCCACTTCTTACAGAATCATCTGTTAAGAACCTACTCCATTCTTGTTGACTACATTCTTTTCAAAGGATGCTTACTTCCTCATCTAATTTAGAGTGAATACTTCCTGGGCCTGCTATATGGCTATGATTTTGGTTATCAGTTTCACTGAATTTCTGGGTCAGTTTTACTATTTCTTATAACCTATATCACTTCCTCTTTCTTGGTTATCATCTTATTTTACTTATATGTATTTAGGTAATTATCTCAGAAAGAAGTTCCTTAAAAGGTATATTTTCTAAGTCTCTAAATCTCTGAAAGTGTCTTTACTTGTACTTCTTTATTGGCCTTTGTGGTTCCATGTGCTACTGGAGTTCCCATATCTCACTAGCTGTTCTTCTCAGGCCAGCTCCTCTTTGTATATAAGACTTCTAAATATTGGAACTCCTTGGCTTTCAGCCCTGTCTTTCATGTTCTCCCTACAGTTTCTCTCTAGATAGCATCAATTTCCATGGTTCCAAATATCATTTCTATAAGCTGACCACTCTTAAATTTATAACTCTATGAAATATAATTTGAGCTCTAGAGTAAATATCTAGCTGCACATTTTACCTTTGCATGTTTCACAGACATCTCAAATCTAACATACCCAAGGCCACACTCTTAATTTCTATAGCTCAACTCCCTATCAGTCTTCATAGTGGTGGAAGTGGAATTACCATCTACATAGTTACTCAAACTTAAAAATCTGGGAGTCATCCTTGGTTTATTCTCTCTTACCCCCCATAACCAATCTATTACCAAATCCTATCTCTTCAATCTCCAAGAAGAAAATCTTGAAACACATTCCTGTCTTCCTCTCCCTTGCCCTAATCCTGGTCAAGCCATCATCTCTCACCTGCTAATGCAACAGTCTTCTAACTCACTCTCCTCCAATCAGTTGTCCACATAGCATCCAAAGCAGGTGAGTTCTAAATTTAATTTTATTTAATCCTTTCTAAAAGCTTGCTTTCCAGTATACTTTTATTATTCAATGTATCTTTTGCAATAAATGTTAAGAAAAATAAAAAATTAGTAATTAATGAGAATACCAACCTTTCTGAATCACTAGAATGTTAAACCTAGCAACTTCCTACCCAGTATTTTTATAAACATGAATTAAGAATTTGTGGTACAAGTAAAGCAGAATTGGATACTAAAACTTTCCTCATTCACAAAGTTAAGCCACCAAGTTTCACAAGAAATTTGACTCCTATTTGGGGTTAAATAAAGTTTCTCTGCCTCACACATGCCTCTATGTCACACAAACTATTACCAGATGGTATGGCCCATGGATCAGAAGATTCCCAGTCCATCACCACACATCCAAATGACCATTTCAGCTAATCAAGAAAATCATCCTTGCAACTTCCCCTGTATCTTCTTACAGGACAACTATTTCCTGAAACTATGTTCTTAGTGCTTAATTTGTACCCTTCCTCCAAATATGCAAAAGCTACATAATAAAGCCACTTCAAGAAAACACTATATTAGAATGCTGATGCCAGTCTGCTGATTTTATGATGTCCAAAATATCTAAGTACTAAATTAATTAACCCTTACCAGTTAATAATATAGCTCAATGGGGTAGCTCAAAATTCAGAAATTTAAATGCTTTATTCATATCAGCTATATGTGAAAATGATCTTGAACCACAGCGTACTATAAGCAGTAAAGAGCAGACACCCTGGGGCCTTACTGCCTAGATTTGAATTCTGACTCCTCCACAGCACCCTGTTTGATCTCCAGCAAGCTGAGTTACTTCATCTCTCTGTGCCCCTGTCTCCACATCCTAAAAATGACTACCTCATTAGGGTGCTACAATAATTAAACCTAAGTCTAACTGGCATAAGTGTTCAATAATATTAACTAGTAGTAGTAATAACATAGGAAGGTCTTTAATTCTTATTATTAAATTTTCTGCCTTCCTCATAAAAAAGCAGATAAGTTATGCAGACTACAGTTGATATTCATAGATATAACATTTATAACTCGCACTCTTTTTGCTATAGCAAAACAAAACCGGTATCTGGAATGATTTCATTAGCTGAAGTGGGAATTAGCAAGTAAACTTGGTAAATGAATTTCAATTCAGCTTTGTTGTTCCCTAATCATTGCTGTATATAGATCGTGACTCTGGAGAAGAAATAAAAATCTGTTTCTTGTAAAAATATGGCCTCCAAATGAAAGTCAACTGTCACTGCTGCTGATGAAAATGAAACAGTGAAGAAATTTTAAATAAAGTAATACTTCTTGGGGACTACCCAGAATTGAAAAAACTGCAAAGACTTGGCAGAAATAAAGCACTGGCTTTCAAAGATTTCAACCGAAAGCTAAATATCAGATTCTATAATGGTTCGTGTCCACTGATGAATTTCACATTACGCCTTTTTTTTTTTTTTTGAGGAAGATTAGCTCTGAGCTAACATCTGCCACCAATCCTCCTCTTTTTGCTGAGGAAGATTGGCCCTGAGCTAACATCCGTGCTCATCTTCCTCTATTTTATGTGGGATGCCTACCACAGTATAGCTTGACAAGTGGTGCTAGGTCCCCATCTGGGATCTGAACTGGCGAACCCTGGGGCCGTCAGAGCAGAATGTGTGAACTTAACCCTGTGCCACCGGGCTGGCCCCCATGCCTTTTTTTTTAAAGCTCCATTGTCAGTCAGTTGGTCTCTGTCTCTCCCTCTCCGATATATTTGCAAATCTACCTTTTAGCTAAGGTCTCCCAATGTATCTCTCCATAATGTCAAGATTCCATTATAAGTTAAAACGTTTTTAAAAATATGAAATTAATTCTAACATTGAGTCATGATACATTCTAAATTCAAAGGGTTTTGAACTGTTCTATGAATAAATTTTAAAACACAGGTAGGAAAACACAGCACTATTTTTTAAATTCATGTAAACATGTCAATTACAGAACCTATTTTATTATTCTAATAATTCCTGCTTCCAACAAAAACCATATTCTGCTTTTACCGGCTTCTTCTGGCCAGCTCGCGGTTGAAATCATCTCCAAGGCGAACTTGTTCACTGCTGAGGTCCCGGAGGGACTGATGAAAAGCATGAAGCTAGAAAAGGCAAAACATAGTTCTCGATTTAGGATTCTGTTGAATTCTTCCACAAAGATTCACTGAAGGTCAGAATAAAAACTTGTTCTTTGCAACAATGCTCAAAGTTTATAATGTTACTAAGACAGAATAAAATAAATGTCTATTCCGAAAGAAATAAAATATTTTTTCCAAAGAAAGGCAATTTCTAAAAGCTATATATAACATTAACCATCACACCCTCTATAGCACAGTAATTCCATTCCTTACAGATATCCTAGAAAAGGGGTCAGCAAACTTTTTCGGGGAAGGGTACAACAGCAAATATTTCAGGCTTTCAGGTTATATGGCCTCTGTAACAAATACGCAACCCTACCATTATAGCACAAAAGTAGTTATAAACAAAAGAGCATGGCTGTGTTACAATAGGACTTTATTCAACTAGACCGCACACCAGAGCATGCAACCCAAGCTGCAGAGAAACTCTTGCCCACATGCACCAGGAACCACGGACGAGAATGTTTGGAGCAGCACTGTTCATAATGAGAACACTGAAAACAAACCAAAACTCCATTAAGAATAGAATGGAGATAAATAAATTGCAATGTATTCCACCAGTGGATGCTGTACAGCAGCGAAAATGAAATGATCAAACCTCCCTACACGTGAGCAAGGCTGGATGTCAAAAACATAAGATCAAATGAAAAAGCAACTTACAGAAGAAGACAGTATTATTCCATTTATCCAAAGTTTAAAAGCAGGCAACACTAAACAAGATGTAAGTAATAAAAATGATTTTTTTAAAAAAAAGCTAGAAAATCACGAATGTAAGTCAGGATAGTTGATAGCCCTTAGGGAAAGAAGGAGCATAAAAGAGTCTTTGAGGGTATAATAAGCTCTGTTGCTTGGCCTGGGCAGTGGCTACATGGATTTTCATTTATATTATTGTACTTTTAATTGTAAATTTGTATGCTATATATGTATGTGTATACTAAAATTTATAATAAAAATGTTGTTATATAGACTTTTGCAGAAACAACAAATTGATTCATTTCAACAAATGCACACTGAGCAAATAATCAGTGCCAACACTGTACTATGAAACAAGTGGATCTCAATTTAACATGGGAGACAGACAGGGAAACAAAACCATATAAGGTTGCACTGAGGCATTAAGAAAGTGCACACAGGGCTGGCCTGGTGGCATAGCAGTTAAGTTTGCATGCTCCACTTCGGCAGCCTAGGGTTTGCCGGTTCAGATCCCGGGTGTGGACCTATACACTGCTTATCAAGCCATGCTGTGGCAGGCATCCCACATACAAAGTAGAGGAAGATGGGCATGGATGTTAGCTCAGGGCCAATCTTCCTCAGGAAAAAGAGGAGGATTGGTGGCAGATGTTAGCTCAGGGTTAACCTTCCTCAAAAGAACAAAGAAAAAAGAAGTACACAGTCACGTGAGGCTAAAGGCCATCTTAAGAAAATGGGCTTAAAATAAGAAAGAAGAATTAAAAAGAAAGAAATGGAGGTAATATAGTGGATGAACAACAGACCATTCACTTAGATTTTGCCATCATGACTTTTTCCAGTGTTGCAAAGCAAAATCCTAGGCCTCACCTTGACACTTCCTTTTCACTCATTCTCACCCTCCCAAATGGTCATCTGATCTTCAAGATCTGTCATTTTATCCACTAAATAGCTTTTAAATCTACCCCCTTTCTCTCCAACTCCATTTATCCTAATCCAAGTGACTATCATCTCACACCCAGAACACAGCAATATCTGAACTGGTTTGCCAACATTGACTCCATTTTCTACACTGGAGCCAGCGTGATCTTTTCAAAATAATTATCACCCCCTTACAGGGCTGTGCGTGGTCTCAGCACTTCAGACTTCTTTAGCCACATGGTCTTCTTTAAATTACTCATAGGCGCCATCTTCCTTCCTGCCAAGGTATTTGTTCCACCTTGAATGTCTCTTACTCCACTTTCGGATCTCAACTCAATCAGCCTTTCTTCAGGAAGCCTTCCCTGACTTAGGCAGGCCCCTATACTACACACACTCCCATAACCCTATGCTTTTTTCTGTTAAGGTGCACATCTTAGCTCTTAATTATGAGTGTATTTATATACTTATTTGATTAATATCTAACTCCCTCTCTAGCTTATGCTCCACAAAAAGGCAAGGTTTTTGCTTATCACTGTTTCCAAACACAAGCACTGTCCCAGGACACAGGTGCCAAATAAATAGAATGAGAGAGTAAATGAGTAACGATAGGCTACCGTACTCTGTTCTAGGTTTAATCATACAATCCATGTTAGCAAGTTGCACCTACCAAAAAATAACACAGTCAAGGAAAAATTTCTACAAGTTGTCTTCTTATGCACTTAGTTCTGTTATCTCTTTATCTTATGCCCTAACAAGTGAAAGCTACAATGAGTATCCTAACAAACTTTGAGCCCTCAGTCCTAAAACTACCAAAACAAAGATGTCAAGGTCAGCAACATCCCCTAGCCCTTATCAACTTAGCTATCCAAGGCAATGAAAAAAATGTTTTTTCAGCTCTTGTGGAGAAGTTTAAAGAAGCAGAAAAAATATGTCCATCACACTAATACTTCAAAAATCTTTAGTGAATACATAGAAAAAGTATGGAATTTCTTGCTTAATAGAAAATGGTTCCATCAATGATTCAAGAATCAGAAAAACATAAACGGAAAAATCAATACATTAACCACACAAGGACTAACTTGTCCACACTAAACTTAGCAAAATAAAATGTAGCTGACTTAGCAGAGCTTACAGAAGAGTGAGCTACCCGAAAAAGAAAACAAAACCTAGACAACTAAACTCACTTTTAAATGTTCTACAAAATAGAATCCTCCATAACCAAATTCAAAATAAACGTATAAGGACAATTAGTACATTGAAAATAAAATAGTTTACTTGGTTTAAAAAAAAAAATCAGTAAAAAGTTACCAATGATCAAACTCTTGGTAAAAATATAGCCATTAAATTCAAGTGTTAGTCATTTATATAAAAATGTAAGGAATATAGATTACGGAATGGAACAAAGTACCTGGCCCACATCATCAGTCTCCTGAACAAATCGGACACCAGTTCTGGATCTAATTCGTTTAATGCCCTGTTGATCCCCATAGTCCTTGAGAGGTGAGGTAGGTGGAAAACGGTGGCTCTCTTTACAAGTGAAAGAAAAGAGAGAGGAGAAAAATACTGTGTGAGAATTTAAAATTTTACGCAGTAAACACATAGCAGACGTGGATATATACATGCACCCTTAACCCAGAATATTTCCCAAGTATTTTGCTATGGCCATAAAATCCCACAAAATTGACACTAATTTTGCTCTTAAAGCAGATAAAATAAACAACAGAAATAACCTGGAAATAGAACACGTCAAAAGTCCTAATTCGCTATACTTTTCAAAGAAGCAATATTTTTCTCTTAGATAAAAATAAATTGCTAAATAAAAGTAACTTTTACGACTCCCTAAAATATAACTGAACAATAATAAAACAGAATTTTTCAAATAACAAATTAACCTAAAATCTGAAGTGTTTAAAAATCAATAAAAACTAACTACCATAAAGAAGAATAGTCGATCATGTCCAATTTTTAGTCATTATTCTGACGATCAATAGCAATATTAACAACACGAGCTACTAATGATTATTCTATTTAATCACCTCTCTTCACTGCAGACTTTTCTATTCTAAATCTTTTCCATTCAAACATGAACCTCAGTGCTGAAGGAAAGTATAAGTAAGATTAATTACAGGCAAACTAAGTGTTATCACCTATAACCTAGCATTGAAATCTAGCTGCACACCAAGGATAAAATTCACCTGTTCTTAACAAGTGTCATAGGCTATTTCATAAGCAGACATTTGAAAAACTATGAAACTAAAACAAGACTTCCAATCCAGAAAGTATACCACACAGTAAATTCTATTTGTGTTTGTTTTGATGCAAGGCAAACAATTAAATGCAAGTTTTGTCAGGTAAAGGTCTATGTGGTCTATGGAGTTGGAAAAGAACAAAAGTAACAGACTCAGAATCACAAAGTTTGTTGAACATATTTGAAAATATTCACTATAAAATCCTTGACTGCATCTTCTAACACCTTATTTGTATGTCTTTATGTATGGGTTGTATTTGTCCAAAGATTAAATGTATTTAATATGTACTTCCGGAATATTTTTAAAATAAAAAGGGTTTTCAGAACCTCTGAAAAGTTTACCTGTCACAGTGCCACCATCAAGGTCACTTGCACTCAGACTTGTAACAGAAATACTTCTCCCTCCTGAGTTTCTCAATAAACGTTGACTCCGCAGTTGGCCTATTGATTGCTCCAAGCTTTCTTTTAACTAAAGAATATAATGAAGGGAGATTTATTCTCTTTAAACAGTTTCCAAATACAAATAGACCAGAGACTTGAAAAGCTATTTCTGAAATATTTGGGTTCCCAAAGAGAATTTATACCCAAGAAAATTTTGAACTAAGTTATGTTAGGAAATATAAAAATAGTAAACATAAATATTTTAAGAACAAATTTTAACATCTGGTTTTAAATAGCACTGTCACTACCTATTCCATCTTTCCATTACCATATTGTGGAGGAGACGTCCACTATCTAAGGGCTTACAAAACCAGATTGAAATGTCTTATTGCTGTGCCACCCACGCTTAGAACCATAACGCCAACACATTAGAAAAAGAGAGAAGAAAGCCTTCCTCCCTTCTAAACATTCCAGCAGAAACCCCAGATCTGTAACAAACAGGAAACTGAACAGCTTTCACAGGAACTGCTGCTATTGAAACAATGTGCACTGCCCAATTCTGTATCAGAACATCTCTTTCATTCATTCAAAGACTTCAAGACTTCAAATCTCAGAAAACTATGTGGTCAGATGTCAGACTGTTAGTACTAGGGATTACAGCTGTCCAAATGCCCTCTTCAGATTATTAGGGAGTCAGCCAGCAGGGGATATAAGAAGACATGTTTTTAGACCTAAAGAGCTACACGAAATAAAAACACGATAAATACTGAGAATAGCATTCAGAGCTGTACACAGCTACAGACCTGAAAAGAGGAGTCAACTAAAACCCAAGGGAACGAAGAGAGACGCCGAGGAAAATCCAAACCCCCTGAATTGCTGGGAAACTCCAGATCTAGATATCTCATCCAAGGATGAATAAAAAATAATGTTAATAAAAATAAGGCATGGATCCGTAGACCAAGTCATCTATAACTCTTTAAAGAGAATGCCAAAACAGAACAATTGATTGAGAAGATAGGGTTTCCTAAATTCAGCCAGAATTAAAAGGTAAAACAAGGTCCAGCCCAGTGGCACAGCGGTTAAGTGCGCACGTTCCACTTTGGCAGCCTGGGGTCCGCCAGTTCAGATCCTGGGTGCAGACATGGCATCGCTCATCAAGCCATGCTGTGGTAGGCGTCCCAGATATAAAGTAGAGGAAGATGGGCATGGATGTTAGTTCAGGGCCAGTCTTCCTCAGCAAAAAGAGGAGGATTGGCAGATGTTAGTTCAGGGCTGATCTTCCTCAAAAAAAAATAAATGAAATAAAAGATAAAACATCATTTAATGGAGAGAACAAGTTGATTTCTTTAAGGGGCTGTGCAGAAAGCAAGCAGCCTTGGCTGAAGGGAGAGCAGAAGACATAGAGTAAGAGTCACAAATGAGCAAATCCTTTTTCATTTTGGTTGTCTGGATTTACTTCTTCTGGAAAACAAGGGTTAAAACAGTCTGGATTAAAAGAAGTAGAGTTAGAATTTCAGGAATCTACCTCTACTGTTGTTCTCATTTCTAAAAAAAAAAGCTAGTATTTCTACACCCTCTGTTCCCTGCTTCCTAAATTGGGACACATATGATACCATCCTGCCTGAGTGCTCAACAGCTGGAGGACCCAGCCTGCTAATCCAGGGAAACATACAGATGAGACAGGAGAACTAAGGACTATCTTGAGAGCAATTTATACATAAGTAAAATAAAACTGTATCTAACATATAAGTAGACTAGAGGTCTTACACATGAACACAAAATAGTATATCAGTAATCTGTGAAAAAGGTTCAGAATAAAATTAAATAATGTTAAAGGTAAAAAGCTCAAATCCAGGGGCTGGCCTAGTGGCATGGTGGTTAAGTTCATGTGTTCCATCTTCAGCGGCCCAGGGTTTGCAGGTTTGGATCCCGGGTACAAATCTACATACCACTCATCAAGCCATGCTGTGGTGGGATCCCACATACAAAACAGAGGAAGAATTGGTACAGATGTTAGCTAGGGCCAATCTTCCTCACCAAAAAAAAAAAAAAAATTGAATTTCAGGTAAACAAAAATCTTTTAAAAGCTCAAATCCAAACTGTAACATGAGAAAAAGACTAGAAATATAAAATGACTTTAGACCACACAAGGTACTGACAGAACCAGTCCTATTAAGTTCTCCTGTGTTTATCTTTATTATTCACATGTTTCAAGCTAAGCCTGATGTCAGTATCCTTTTAGAAGGAAAATCAGCTGTCATTTCTTATTATTGCTTCTTTTTGAAGGTAATCTTCCCTTTTCAGCTCTGGCTATTTTCAAGATTTTTTTCTTTGATTTTGATTGTCAACAGTTTTACTATGATATGACTATGTGCAGTTTTATTTGTAGTTATCCCATTTGACCCACAGAGATCATGGAATCTGTAGCTTGGGTATCTTTCATGTGTTGTAAATTCTCAGGCATCCTCTCTTCAAACATTGTTTCTGCCCCATTCTCTCTTCTCTCTCCATCTGGAAATCCAGAGGCATGCTGTGGTAGGCATCCCACATATAAAGTAGAGGAAGATGGGGTCAGATGTTAGCTCAGGGCCAGCCTTACTCAGCAAAAAGAGGAAGACTGGTAGCAGATGTTAGCTCATGCCATACGTCATCAATGCTCTTTTCTGTGTTGTTCATCCTTTCATTCCTCCATTCTTCTTTTTGCAGATCTTATGCTGGCCTATCTTTCAATTCATTAATTTTCTCTTCAACTGTACACGAGCTGCTTTTTAACCCATCCACTGATGGTTGTATAAAATTTATTTATTTGTTCACTTCTTTTCATTATATTTTTCAGTTTCTATAATTTTCATTTAGTTCTTTTTTAGTTTCCAATTCTTTGTCAAAATTCTCCATCTTGTCTCAAAATTTCTTGAACAGGTTAATCATGGTTATTTTATAATCCCACATGTTTCTATTGTCTGTTTTTTCCCTTGGTTTTCAGTCACTTTTTGTATTTTCTTATGACTGAGTAGTTTTTTAATCATGTGATAGACACTATATATGGAAAATTGTAGAGATTATTTAAAGCTCTGGATGATGACCTCTCCCTTCAGAAGGGACCCGGGTTTGCTTCTACCAGGAAGTTAGGCTAGAGTCACTAGGAAACCCAACCCAACTTCATCCCGTTAGGAACTGAGATGATTCAAAGCTGGGCTTCTGTCCCCATCAGGGCTGCTCTATTTTCAGTTTATCACTTCTCTTGTTTTCAATTCACCATTTTTCATAGGCCATCACCCTTTGGGTCTCAACTGAAAGCTGGAGGGCTCGTGAACTCCAGTTTTAGTCTCTAGCTTCCTGAGTCTGTTGATGGCTCTGATGCTAGCCTCTCTGCTTCTGAGCCACCTCTTCTGAAATCAGCCACTGCCGTGAGGGAGGAAGAGTCCCAAAAGCAGGACTCATCTTTCTGGACTTCCATTTTTGCCAGATTTTGACTACAAATTCCCTACTGCTTTGGTAGTTCTCTGATGGGCTCATAATATTATATTTTACTTTTTTTTCCTCCTTTCGAGTTGTTGTGAGTAGGAGAGTTAATCCAAAATAATCTTATCTACCAATGCCAGAAGCAGAACTTGCCAATCTCCTTTTTATGCGGGATTATTTGCAAACAAATCCTGAGCTTTAACTAAAAGCTGATAAATAAAATGAATTTACACTTACACACACACACACACACACACACACACACACTATCCCTGCCAACAACAACAACAAATAACACCATGGAACATATGGAAAAATATTACAGAACAAGAGAAATGATACATTACCCCCAAATTCTGGGAGGAATAACAGATGTTGGAAAATTACTCATTTCAGAAATAAGATAAAAATTTAGACAAACTATTTGGCAACCTCATTTTAAAACTCTAAAAGATAACATCATAAGCCATTGAACAGATAAACAGGCTGATATGTAAAGGCCAAAATGTGAAATGTAAAAGGTAAACGAGTAAGATAAAGTTTTTTTTTTTAACTACTCCTAGAAATATTGTGGCAAAAACAAGTCCTCCATCTAAGAAACAAAACTAAAAATGTAATAGCATTAAAATCTACACTTAAAGTAGCAGCAGTACAACAAACACTGCACAAAATCTCTAATCATGATGTATGAAACCAATTTGACCACTCCTAAAGTACAAAAACAAGAGATAAAAAGATTCAAAATTGTAAAAGTTGTTTTAAACTCTTTAAAATTACAACTCCTAGCTAAGTGCAAAAGTGAATCAAACTTGAAATTAAATAAAAACAAAGCAACACTAATAAAACTCAATTTAACACTAATTTACTATGATGGAGGGTGCCATTTTGCTAAAACTAAATCAATGCTCCACATGAGACTGTGATACTATACTGACTCCAGTGGTGCAGACTCGAAGGGTTTAGCATGACTACCTCACCACGTACCAAGTGATGATTTCATTTCCCCCACTTTCCCCTATCTGAAATACCGCAAAATGAGCATCATAGAACATGCTATGACATGTTTTCACCTCAACTCAATATAAATGTATCATTCACATAGTAGGTCTATTCTTTTACCACTGGTTCATTTGATATTAGACTAAAGCACTTGAAGCATTACTACTAGGTACCAGTATGAATATACATAAAACTTGGGCACTGAAATTGAATGGCAATACTTGTTTATACGGGAGCTTATCCAAATTGTCAAGACATGCTTTAAACTTAGACGCCCAGTTGAGAAGTCTCCTTCAAGCCAAAGATGAAATAACTTGAGTATCAATAGAAATATTAACTACAATAGATTAAAACACTTCATATATGCATAAATTTGTGAGTGAATGATACTCAAGGAGGAAAAAAGACATTGGTCACCACTAGAGAATGCTGGGGAACCAACTCATTACTTTGGAAAGTAGCAAATAAATGAAATTTTTTAAAACTGCATAAGCTTTTAGATTAACATTAAAATAAAAATATCAAATTTTAAAATTTGCATAGAGATCTCTGAAAGCCCTGTGATGTCTCTATTTGAAAACTCTGCTTAGAGGCAAAATATAAATCAAGATAATGAATTGGAAAAAAAAAAAAAAAACATGTAATTTGAAAGGAGTGACTACATTGCAAACCAAATTTACAAAAGGAGATCATCCAGGCAGCAATGGGTACACCAAATAAGAGATGTGATCGTTAAAAAATCACGATTCAGAATGACCAGAGGGAAGCCTGGCAGTGCTTTCCTCAGCTTCTGCTTCTGCTCCTGTCTACATATTTCACGTCCTATCAGATAATAACTTTAGCATACACTGTATTCGGAGGATGGAATAAGACAATGAATATAGGATAACTAGAACAATGCCTAGGGGAGATTAGTTTGTTCAGTAAATGGTAATTTTTATTATGATCACTATAGGCAATGAATATAAAAGCAAAAGATAAATGGAATGAAGAAACAGTATGTTTTAATCTGGAAAAGCTCTGTAGAAGAATGTGTCATTCTCTAAAAATAACTTCACTAAATTCCTCCAGCTGTCTATCTAGGGACCCTTGAATAGCAGCAAGGTCACTACTCCCACTATCAGCTATTTCTTTATCACTCCACTATAACTCCTCCATAATATGATTCAAATTTCACTTCCAACAGGATCACTTTTCATTTCTTTGTTGTACTTTCATTTTTGTTGGCCAATTCCTTTTTTATTATGTCTTACTTTTGTAAAATACAAGCAGGTCTATCACTGGGAGACAAGGAAGCAACACAGCTGTACATTTCACCTTCTGTGACCAATCAGCAACAGACTTCAGAAGCAGTGATCTGTTATTCACATCGTAACATGTGGACTGAAGAGCTGGCAGCAAGGTTTGTACTTTTTGTAGTACTCGTGGTTAATACACTGTGTTAACTGAAATTTGAATTGTGTTGTTTGCAGACTGGTGTTATTTGACCAAATCAGAGTAATAAAATTCATGCAAGTCAAAACCATGCAACAAGGACTGCCTGTATTTACTTTTCAAAGAGTTCAAATCACTGCTTCGTGAATTCAGTAGAGGTTTTATAGCCGTATTCAGTGGAAGAGTATGCTAACTCCATCTCACCTGGGACCAGAACTCTGATTTGTTTGTTTTTTTAAGTGAAAAATATTGACTTTGCAAAATTCATAATCGTAAGCTTCTTGACCAGTCCCTAGAAAGGTAAGGTTTCCAAGCAATAGTAAACAGCTGGGAAACTAGGCACTAACTCCACAAACAGTATCAAGAATGCCTAAGAAATAAATCATTCAATAAAATTTGGCTTGAATAAGACAAGGTGAGAAATGGCAAAGAACCACATGCATACACTTCCTTGGTCAATATACAGCATCAGTAACTGCTTCACTAATAACCAGTGTGTCTCATATATTCACATTCTCAACAAAACGAATCCCATCCTGACTAAGCTCATCGAGAGAAGAAAAATCACATTAAAAATAGTCACTAGGAAAGTCTTAAAAGATATCCACCATTATTCCACAGAGACCATAACAGAAATAAACTAGGAACAGTGATTACTTACACATAAATATAGTAGCTACCAAATATGCATCAACTAATTAGCTTCCATACGAATGAAAAACACAACGTAAAAAGAAAAAAGAGCCAGCAACAACTTAGTAAAAGTTCTAAATGTTGCAATTTAAACTAGGCTTGAATTTTGGAAACCATTTAAAGAATCTATTTAGTTTCTTCACATACTTTCTTACTCCAAATTCTTCCTTATTTTCATACCAAGAAAACATAACCCCTAACATAACACAGGTTATACAAAAATGCATGCAAATTTGGTCATGTATAGATAACTGCATTCACTTAGCTGCACAGTTGAGCGGAAATTGTAAACATCAGTAGTTAGCAAATATTCACAATGTATATAGCACTGGTGACCATGGGGACAGTTTGTGTTGTAAGTTTAAATACACCTACAACGTTGACAGGAAAACACTGAAATACTTTGATTTATAGATGTTAAGGAGTCAGCTTGGCAAAATCCAGGGCAAAAGTAGAAGGCTGAATAAAGGTCATTTTAAAAATTTTGTCCAGGATAATAATTTCATCCACAGGTACTCTGTTAAGTGCTTTACGCTTGGCTTTCCTTCACTGCCTACTTCTCTACAGAATGTCAAGGTTTATGTGGCAACAGATTGCAAAATAGATTGGTTGTAGAGTTAATTTTATCAGCTCTATTTTGGTTCCTTACAGTCTATTTATCTTCTATTAAAACAAGAAGGAAGAGGAGGAGGAGGAGGAGAGTTTTGTAAAATTAAACAAGAGTGCAAATTTATGGCTTGCGTTCTTTTCTGGTCCCACCATCTGTTGCTGAAATATATTTTTTAAATGGTTGCTGCTATTTTATTTTTTATTTACCAGAAGATCACTAGCTCCAGCTGCTCTGCCTAACCTCTCTCCACATTCTGATTTATGGAAATATAAGCCCATAATAAGATTCCTGAAATTCAGAAATTTTCTTTCAAATGATGCATCATTTTTATTTATGTAACTCTTACTTTTAAATGCAATTCCATATATTCAAAGCTCATATATCACACATATTCTAACCAAAATTTTTAAAGAATTTCTAAAATATCTCTACATAGTATTTTGAATGTCAATAAATAAGCACTCATGGAAACTGGAAGGCACTCTTAATAGCACATTACTATATTTTGGGTGGACAGACAACACACTCATGAAAATACGAAGGGGAAAGCACAGTATTATTTCCGCTGTCTAACTTAGCATATACTTTGAAGTCAAAATAATCAGATACACATATCGTTGAAGATGTTGCAACACATTATGCTGTTTAAAGTTACAACGATATGTACCTAAAACTGAAGTTAGGCCCAATGAATTCAAGGAAAGGAAAGCAACATGTACTGAGTGCCTGTAAAGTAGCAAGTACTATAATAAGAACATGGAAAACAGCTGACGGTAGGGATTACTGGATGAATGAAAGAAGTAACGAAAACATAAATGTTTATCAAGTGTCTAAACAGTGTGACCACTTCAATAAATGTTAGTTCTAATAAGGGATATATAATTATATTCTTTTTTCAGATGATGAAATTCAAGTTCAGAAAGGTTTAATAACTTGCCCAAAGTCACTGAGATGAATTCTAGTGGAAACGTCAGGATCCAATTTCAAGTCTGACTCCAAAGTCTACATTATTCCACTAGCCTCAAAACCAAAATCTGGAAAAATTCTTCTGTTGTCCAGTAGTTTCAGGAGAGACTTGGTAATAAAATTTTAAACATAAGACTCTAAGAACCTAATTCTTAAGATCTGAAATAGGGGGCCAGCCCAGTGGTACAGCAGTTAAGTTCGCATGTTCTGCTTTTCGGCAGCCCAGGGTTCACTGGTTCAGACACCGGGTGCGGACATGGAACCGCTTGGCAAAAAGCCATGCTGTGGTAGGTGTCCCATGTATAAAGTAAGGAAGATGGGCATGGATGTTAGCTCAGGGCCAGTCTTCCTCAGCAAAAAGAGGAGGATTGGCAGTAGTTAGCTCAGGGCTAATATTCCTCAAAAAAAAGATCTGAGATATATTTACAAAGAGAAGGTCCTAACAGAATTTAACTGTTTGATTATAATTTCTTACCCATTGACTCCAACTACTTCACATTAAAGTTATTAAAAGACTGGGACAGCTCTCACCTTCAGGACAATTAGTAAAACTCAAACAGAAAGAAAGGGGCAGATACCTTCAACTTTGGGATATTACAAGTGGCTTCTGCCTGGCTGTAAAGATTTACCATCATGCTTCTGAGATGTCACTAAATATATCTGACAACTGAAACCCATTGAATAGAAGAAAAAACCTGGACTTCACTGTTTAACATTCAAATTCTTCCAAAGTTTATGTGCCAGTTGGTAACATCCTATTACTCCCAAAGGGGAAATTTTAATCAGAATACTTAATTGGAAGAAAAATTACCTATTAATGCAAGCCTCTAAGCTCTAATTTGATATTACTATATTTTAACCACTCTTTACCTTAAAAATGAAATTAATGAATCTATTGATTTGAATCAAGAGAACTGTATTTTTCTTTTATACCCAATATTAACTACTTTAACCTCATCAGCTGCAGTCCAAATTTCCACTCCAGAAGGTATTAACTTTTTATGTTGATTATTCTTTCTTGAGGGCATTCCATTTTTATAGCATTAACACAAAAACAGACCTGTTCACTCATGAATAGGAACACACAGTTCTAGAAATATTCTAAACGCTAAGCTAATCAATTGCACTATTTAACACAGGAGTATAATAATGTTCCAAATTTTCACAGTAAGCTCTCAAATAAAACCTTCCCCACATGTACTCTTTGGTCCAAATGTGCTCAGAACTTCCAAGAAATTTACAGCATGAGAAATAATGTGGGATGACACTTCCTCAAGGTCATGAGTTCACTGAGCCCAAAGATCCTAAGTCATACTATCCAACTAAATATGGCTCACTGGATGGAATGGCTGCCAGAAAGCCTAGTGAAAAATCAATGGTTGTTACTTAGAAACAGGGGGAAAATTGATGCTGGTGTAGACAACTTGCAGAATCCACCACACTGCCTAAGTGGCAGCTGGAACTGCCAACTTTGACAATCCGCCAATGCCAATCCTAGCTCAGCACCAGATCTCTTCCTAATTCGGTTTCTGTGTTTATTCCATCTAACTCTCACTCTGGACCTTGTACCAGCTGTAATATTAATGACTTATCTGACAGAGGCCTTCTGTTTTTCAATCAGTTAAGATAATCTCCAAAATCCAGTTTATCAATGTAAATTATATAACCCTCCAAACTTTGAATCCAAAAATCTCAATTTTCAGAAATATAAACTCACAGCATCATGAAAATGTGAGCAACCATGACTCAATGAGGTAAGTGAATCCTGATGCTAGGTTTGGGGATAACATCCTATCCTTGGCTCTGTCACTGACTAGCTGTGAGACCATGGGCAAGTCAGCAACCATTCTGTGCCTCAGTTTTTTTATCTTGCAAATGAGGATAATAATAGTATCTACCTAATAGGGTTGTTGAGAGAATTAAATGAGTTAATCTAAAAAAGTGCCTGGGATACACTAAGCTTATGGAGAAATTCCTAAAGAGACTACGAAAACGTTGGTGCTCCTTCTCTATGACACACCACGGACCCCATCACTGATGCTGAAACACTGCTCAACTCTTCATAGAGTAGCTTTCTCACATAATAAGCAAAGAATTAAGTTTAGGATTTGGAGGTTATCAAGATTCAAGGGAACAACAGTGAAATGAAATTATGTATATTTCAAGGAAAAGTTGTCAAAAAAGTGACCCAACATGACTCTTGACCCTTAGGCCCTCCAAAACAACAGGAATAATTCTCACAGTTCTCTTGTTGAGGGAGATCATCTCAGGAGGAAAACACTGCACCCATTACTCATATATGCCCTCACCCATCGGCAAACTATGTTCACAAAGTTAAACACCAATAACATAAATATTTAAATGCATATATGCCACTTATATCAATTTCCTGAGGTTTAGCACTAGAACCATTTATACAATCTAAGTTAATAATAAAAGTTCTTGTCTTCCTTAGAGCAAAAGACTTGATCTCATTTTCTAGGAAATCGCTTATATTTTAAAAGAGAAATGCTAATTCAATGCTAATTTCAATGAGGCAATGGCTATTTAGCATGGAAGAATTTTTTAACAGTTGAAGATTGGTTGAAATGGATTAACTTGTTACAGGATGTTAAAAAAAAAAAAAAAAAAGCAGGTTCCACAGTAACAGTACTTCTATAAGTTGCAGGATGGTCTCAAAAACAAAACAAAACAAAATCACCTCCAGGATCCCTCCCTAAACAGAACATACGTTAATTAAAGGGGAGGGGGAGGATAATTCTACCACGTACTTAAAGAACTTAAAGAATATGAATAGAAAGATTCAGATAAGTCACATGACAGTTGGCATATCACATATACTCATTTTTAGGTATGATGTTTTCTACAACAGTAAATATTTTAATGCTCAGAAAGCAGTTTTCATCAAGAAGCCATTAGAATCACTTGTTGTGAGAAATACTCTTTCTGAGCTGCATATCTTCCCATAAAGTGCGGCGAGTGCTCTCCCAGGTAACTTACAGTTGGCAGGGTGAAAATCATTGCTCTATCAAGTGAGGATAACATAAGGCAGAGGGTGACATACTCCTCAGGTATGCTGGAGGGACGGGTCATTGAGAACCAACTGTTTTGACGAACAACAATTTGGGAAAACTAAGGAGGAGACTCTAGACCAGACCAAGAAAGAGGCTGAATCAAAAGGAAAGACTCTTGCTCTCCTGTGTCTTATTTTTTAAATGAGTGTCTTTGCATTCTATATATTTACAACTCAGATGGAAACAAAAGACTTGAGTTTATGTATTTGCCATGAATAAAACCACTCCCCCAGAGTTCAGCATTATTCAACTCTAGGCCTACCACAGAAGCTTAGTGCCACAGTAGAACACGTTTTGTGTTTTAAATGCTTACCTGTTCAGAAATTCTTTAATACATAATTGCATTTCTCAACTGCTCAATTCAAAGGAAATATGCTACCATAAATAAGCATCTAATAGTCAACATGACAAAGTAACTTTGTTCTCTGCTACTACTTAATAATGGTTTTAATTTTTCACTAATAAATTAAAAAGCAAAGAATTAACTCCCATTATTAATAAGGTGGTTAAGTCTAAAACATTTCATGAGCTGCCAAAATATACAAAATCTACGGCTCTGTCAAATACATCATAAATCATAAAAAATTTGTAGATGCAAGAAAGTCCAAGTTTATTTTCTAAATGAAAGTAGTAGAAAACCTTATGAAGAAGATATGTTTCCTTGTGCTTAAGCAATTAGCTTCCAATTACCAGCAAATAATAATTTCTTTTGCTTTGTAAAGAGAAAATAGCAAATCATCAATTACAACTTGGAAGTTATGTAACAATTTAGTACAGCACAGATATATATAAAACAATCATTACAGTACAAATGTAATATTAGTCTTCTCATTAAAGTGTGTACTCGTAATTGGAAACATAAAGGAAAAAATTTAATTGGTTTTCCAAGAGTTTACAGAAGATGAGTTACCAAATTCCAAAAGAAGGAAATAGAGATAAAATTAGCAAAATATTAATAAAAAATATTCATTTCATTCCAGAATTCTGGGGTATCTTTCCTTCTTACATCCCCATGTGAAGTAAGTATAAATTGGCACATCCCTGAAATGGCAATTTTGAAATATCTAGCAAATTTGTAAGTGTACATGTCCTTCAACCCAGCCATTCTACTTCCAGGAATCATACATGATTACACAAAAATATGTGTACAATAATGGTCATTGCTGCATTGTTTACAACAACCACCAAAAACTATACACATACTATGGAATATTATACAACTGTTCAAAAGAATGAGGTAGAGATACTGAGGTATATGGAAATGATATATATTATTAAATGAAAAAAGTTACATAACATTATATTTTGTACGATTCCAGTTTTTAAAGCAATCACCCATATGCTTATACATGCATAGAAAATGTTTGGAAAGATAGACAAGAAACTGTGAAAATTGCTACCCCTTTGGAGTGAGACTGATAAGGGCTATGAGATAGGAGTTTTATTATTTATTTGAATAATGAGCATGTATTCCTTTAAAATAAACCATCCTTAAAATTCTTAATTCCCCATTAGGGCTATCCATAGCCCAAATTTAGTAAGTCTCAGTTTAATTCATGTCCTGAATTCTTCCCCCTCTCACGTAAAGCTTTCAAATTCAAAAGAATCTAATCTATATAGGTTAGTTGGCCATCCATCTGACAAGCTAACCTAAATTTAAACTACAAAATAGTAAAGCAGTCTAAAAGCTAAAGCTGTTCACCATGGTAATCTCCTTTAGCTCACATCCGTATCCCTCAACAACTGCAGGTCCAAAACGTGGGTAAGAGAAAACGCAAATATATGTAAACATTCTTACGTGTTCTATAGCACCCGCCTGTCCGTTACTATATTCCCGATACTGTCCAAGCATCTGGTCTACTTGTCGCAGGTTCCGACTGGTATCCTTAAGAAAGAAAAGGTACTTTATTAATTGCTCCAGTTTTTCCCAATCAATCTTATTTAGGCCAAATGGCTAAGTCAACTGTTTGGAAAAGGTACAATTTACATCACAGTTAAGTTGGATATCAACACTGTTCATAAATATCAAACAAATCTTATTAACACCACTGAGAGAGAAATTCAAAATCCATCTGCAATTCACTTGTATATAATCTGAAGCACACAAGTTAAATCCTTATCCAAGCTTCCACAGGAAGTCAGCAACAAAATCATAAATCGAAAAGAATCCTCATTATCAATTTGTATGCCTCAACTAATTCACACCCTCTTTATAGAAAAGGAGCCCTAAAAGAACAAGGCTAGTAGACTGCGCACAAGAGAAGCAAATCATTAGGATCAGCGTTATTTCAATTATTACTTCACCTCAGAACTTGATGAAGAGAAAAGAAAAAAAGATGTGATTTAACCTTTAGGTATAAACAACAAATTTAGTTATAATCACAGTAAAAATGGTTTCCACTTAAATAGGCCAGGTTTCACCTGAGAGATTAATGGCGGCATTTCTTTCAAAACTATATACTTACTAATGTGTCTCATTGGTGGGAAAGTACAAGCATTTGTATTCCAAAAATCCATGGTTATGTTAGTTTAAATAAGTTTACAAAGAAAAAGCTTTGAGTTTTAAATCAAATTACAGCCTCTCCACCAAAAATGAGCCTCTTCTTATCTAAGCACACTAACCCAAAGCAATTAAAAGCCCGAGTCCATATTTAATCAAGCAAGGCAAAAGTAAGGGATTAATGGGTAGGGAAAAATTCTATTTCTGAGTTTTCTTGTTCCCAGTGTAACTGTGCTACCCTTCTCCCACCTCTTTCCCCAAGCCCTTTCCATGGAGAGGATGTAAACTGCCTCCACTCAAACTTCGAAACTCTGTCAAAGGTTAGCCTCTGGATCAAAATGGCATCTCAAGATTATTCAGCCACGAATAATCTACCTACCCAAAACATGAGCCATTTCTCTAAAGGCACATGTCCACAGGAAACTAAACTATGGTAATTTTTACTGGTTTCACTCCCACAAAATTTTATTTGGAAATACTGCCTTTTCCCAAAACACTTCCATAACCTGTCATATATTTCAAATATCTTTACTGACTGTGTTAGGCAGAATAACGGCCTCAAAAATGTCCAAGTCCAATCCCCAGAACCTGTGTGTATGTTACCACACATGGTTAAAGAGATTTTGCAGACATGATTAAATTAAGGACCTTGAGATGGGGAGATCATTCTGGATTATTGGGTGGACCCAGTGTAATCACAAGCATCACTTAAAAGTGGAAGAGGGAAGCAGAAAAGCAGTCAGTGATGTGATGTGAGCAGGACTCAACCCACCCTTGCTGGCTTTGAAGATGAAGGAAGGGGGCACAGCAGCCTGGTGAAGCTGGAAAAGGCAAAGGAACAGATATTCCTCTAGGGCCTCCAGAAAGAAATGTAGCCCTACAGATACCCTGATTTTAGTCTAATGAGATCAGTGTCAGATTCTGACCTACAGAACTATAAGAAAATCAGTTTCTGTTATTTTAAGACATTAGGTTTTTGGTAATTTGTTACAGCAGCAAAAAAGCTAATACATTGACCAAAACTATGTCTCAGCTTAAACTATCTAAAATCTATTAAATGCAACCATTGTTAAACTAACCTGTAAAGTACTTGTTATAGTGTTGACCTTCTTGGTGACGTCTACTGTAGGATTTCGCATTTCCCTGTGTGTTGACCTGGCAGCCCATCGACTCAATCGGTCACGAGAGCGGAAGTGGTCTGAATCGCTGGAGGATTCTGCCATTGATGTACACAAATCCTTAAAAATAAATCCAGGTCAAGGTCAATCAAATGGCAAAGAGCATGAAAATAAGAGATTAACTACTTACTTTTTGATATTTTTAAGTATTTATTGCATTAGTCCTTTGGCATATCATAATTTCTAATTTCACAGAGATTGAAAACACGTCACTTCCCCACATAATTCTCCCCCCTTCGCTTTTTTCCGATTTAAGAGAGTAATTCCTCAGATATAATTTTAGTCGTGTTTACAACTCCAAATAAGAACAATTGTTAAGTTTTGTACAATGCTTCTAAATTTTAAAAGCACTTTCACATACTAAATGGGACAGCTAGATTGGTATCGCTACAATGAAAAAAAAAAGATATTCTCTAAGGCTAGGTCCTGCAAGTCTCATTATCAGTCTGAGGTCCACTCTACTAGGCTGTAAGAACACATGTATCTTTAAACAAAAATACAACGCACACAGAACAACCTAAAATAAAGGAATCCCACTCAGTGTACAGTGAACACTCATGCACCTTAATTTAAAATACAGTAGAATTTTTAAAACGTTGTAACAGAAGTACAATGCCACAATAACGAATATGTGAGAAGATGGCATCTTCAACATCTCCACAGAACAGAAAGTCAAACATCCTGAGCACAATTTCATCAGTAGAAAATTCTCTAAATATGCTTTCATCCCATCCTTACCGCAATTTTCTGTTTAATGCAAAACAAAGTTTTTCCATGCAAGACAATCTCAAAAGTTTCAGAAAACCTTTTACAGAAGTTGAAGAAACAAAATATATTTAGAACAAAGAAGCAACAGAGAAAACTCAATTGATCAAAAGTGAAAGTTTATTGAGTACTCCAATAACTTCATTCTTAGTTGAGCATTACTTAATCTTTATTTTAACATTAATTGTTGCAATCTTCCTAAAATCCATATGACTATTTTCTTTTCTGGTTTATTAAATACAATGTGATGAAACCTTTCTTTGATGATCTAGACCATTCTGGACTTTTTGGATCTTTATTCTGAAGGCATCTGGGAAGTGCATGACCATAGATCTAAAGTAAAGATAATGAGAATTTGCTAAATATGGATAGATCCTAGAACATTTAGTGAAAGCAGTCATGTTTTTAAAATGTTAGATAAAACTAAATAAAAAGATAAGCAAGGATCCTTGCTGTGAGTTTAGGTTTTTCGAAGTGAACTATAGTCTGCCCTTGTAGAATCAGAAAAAGAACCAGTGGAACATCCAACTTCTCCCTACTAGCTGAAACAGGGCTGGAGGACACCCTCTCCTCTGACCATACCTCTCAACTTCCTTCCACACCTGTCTCCTCTGGTTCTTGCCTCCCTTCTCCCGTCTATAAGTATGAAGGTATAGTGCCCACGATGTAGCCCCTTCCCACATCAGGAAACATGAAGAAGTGAAGCCTAAAGCAACTGCTTGGCTTTCCCTAGATCACAATTGCTCCAGTCCAAATAAACAGTGTTAAGAAGAAAGAAATCTTAAATGTAAAGTTCACCTTTTAAACTTAGGAAACCACTTCCGTCCGAGTATGTCTCATAAATCTAAGCCACGTGACCTAAAAATCTTATCACCCTAAGTAAAAGTACTTTCCAGCATTTTCCATTTGTGAAAGCAGGAAGAACCAACATTTTCTAAGAGGCTGCTATTATGCCAGGTACTATATGGATGCTCATAGACAATCCAACTTAATTCTCATAACAAGTTATTAAAATCAGCATCAATCCCTAATTTACAGAGGATGCTGGAGCTAAGAGATGTTAAGCAACATGTCCAACTCCATATAGTGATTACAAGTAGTAGACCCAGGATGCAGACCCAGGAGTCAGCCAGGCTTCTCTACCTTCAATACGCTCTTCATTCCACTGTACTCTGCTGTCCCTTAACCACTAAGAGTGAACGATCTTAACACTTAGCAAAATTTGCTAAAGGCAGCACAGGCCATGGCTCACATGTGTATATAGACTCCTCAACGCCCTCTCATTTCATTTAAGCATAAAGTATCAAGGAAAGGGGGAAATCAAGTAGTAACATGAAATCGTTATTAGGCACCAGGAAAAAACTAAGTGGCATATCTATGCTACATTTCATAAAGAGCCCTGAAAACAAATCAAACCATTAGCCTTAGAGTAAAGGCATTTTTATCTCCATATTCCTTCTATCTCTTGTATAATGGAAAATAATGATGATGCCTGGATCTGTCAAAATTCTATAGCTAAAAGCATAATAATTTTCACTTTAACAAGTCATAATTCTAGAAACTACACTGAAGTTAAGAAATCATCAGGTAGAATAAAAAGGTGTCACTGAGGGGCCAGCCTGGTGACACAGCAGTTAGGTTCGCATGTTCCACTTCAGTGGCCCAGGGTTAGCTGGTTCGGATCCTGGGTGCGGACCTATGCACCACTTGTCAAGTCATGCTGTGGAAGGCGTCTCACATATAAGGTAGAGGAAGATGGGCACAGATGTTAGCTCAGGGCCAGTCTTCCTCAGCAAAAAGAGCAGGATCGGTGGCAGATGTGAGCTCAGGGCTAATCTTCCTCAAAAAAAAAAAAAAGGTGACAGTGAAAAAGCCAAGTGTTTCACATATGCACAGTGATGGATAAAAATTAGACTATTGGTGGTGCTCACAATGCAGTCTTTACAGAAACTGAAATATAATAATATACACCTGAAATTTACACAATGTTATAGGTCAATATGACCTCAACAAAACAAAAATTTTTTTAAAAAAAAGAAAAAGCCAAATGTTTACTATAATGGTTGTTGGTAAGAACAAGAAGCAAAATAACCATCTTTCGGACAACCTGATTTTTCTAAGAGTACCAAAATTTTAATAATAATCAGTTATCTACATATAATTTCAATGGATATAAATGGTACATTAGACCATTTATAGTTTCAACTTGACTACAAATAGTGATAACTGAAAACGTTATGGTTATTTTCAATAATTTGGAAAAATGTTTAAAATATAAAATAGCAGAGAGACTAATATAATAAGCATGCATGTATCTACCACCTAGGACTAATAAACATTATTATTCTTATTCTTTCCTATTTCTATTATCTTATTTTCACTATTATTTTATAAGAATATATTCTATTATTCTTATTCCCCATTCTGACATATATGCTTCTAATACTTTCTATAAAATATTTAGAACACTATAAATAAAGTCTTAGTACCCTCCGCTCAGCACTATTCCTGCCACACCTCCCCAGGGATAATTGCTAGGACGATTTTGTATTTAACTCTCCAGGCCATATTTTATACTTTTACCACAGGTATATGTACCTCATAGTCTTTCTTAGTGGAACATACATTATAATCAGTTGAAAAATATCAACAAGTAAAGATATGGGGTATCTGAAACTAACTTTAAAACAGATCATCTTAGCAGCAGTAAATAAAATTAAGAACATCAACTAAATTATATCTAATTGTCATATAAGACAAAAGAAAGACCTCTCACTTAGCCCTACTGAGGATTACATACTTTTAATAAGATAAATATCACACTTTCCAGCATGAATTTCACTAGCACAAACAGACACACAAAGTCTTCAGCTATTAATTTCAATTACTTAAAAGATGTTCAAATTCCTGCATCTGATGGAACTCCTGTAGAGATATCAAGATTTAAGGTGAGATATATCTGAGAATTTTGCATTTTTTATAGCATATGAAACATTCACCAACCATCTAAAGACTTTAATTACATGTGTCTTAAATGTCGAACTAAGGGAAATTTACAAATCTGATTATAATAAAAAGTAAAAATTAGATTATTTTAATTGTTGATAAAAACTTAGCACTTTCTTTAACTGTTACTGACAATTCAAAACCTAACTGAGACAGTGCCTAATCCCAAGTGTCACAATGCAGAAGGCAGCTATGGTGGCAGAGGTCCAACCTTACCAAAAAAATGCCAGTCTATCATCAGTCAACACCACCACTTCCCAGACACAAAGTTAATGGAGGGAAAGAGAAACAAATGAGAAAGGAGTGGCCACTGGAGGGGGCAGGAGGCTCATGCCACATAATCAGAACCTACAGTATAAAGTACGTGAGGCCATAAAATAGTTCCTGAGAACTATAACCAACTAAAGAAGAAAAGCACAAAGCAGTAAGTGTCAATTACACATTCTTCATTCACCATTAAGAATTTATTATTTAATACCACAATTAAAAGTTTTTAAAAAGCACTGTGGGGGCTGGCCCTGTGGCACAGTGGTTAGGTTTTCACGTTCCGCTTCAGCAGCCCAGGGTACACTGGTTCAGATCCCGGGTGCCGACCTACGCAGTGCTTGTTAACCCATGCTGTGGCAGGCATCCCATATACAAAGCAGAGGAAGATGGGCTCAGATGTTAGCTCAGGGCCAGTCTTCCTCAGCAAAAAGAGGAAGATTGGCAGTAGATGTTAGCTCAGGGCTAATCTTCCTCAAAAAAAAAAAAGCATTGCGTATCCTAGTATCAGTGACATTAATGACAACCGACGAGGCCTCTGAAAATCTTCTCCCCAGTGAAATTGTACCCAAAGTATTAGATTCATTCATACTGATAAAAACACACTGAGAGTGGTCATATAAGAAAACAAATATGCATGGCCATGAAAAATGTTCTACCTAACAACCAAAGAAATATAAATTAAACAATGAGATGCTTTTCTCGCTTATTATGTTGTAGGTAGGGTCATGTCACTAGTTCTCACCAAGTGATGAGCTAAAGAAATGGGATCACAATGCCAATCTCTGTTTCATACTGAAGAGTACCGTCTGGCCAAAGGAACCATTTATCATGAGTTTATGAGCTAAAAGAATAATTATTTTTTAATTATAAATGATTCTCTCTTTGCAATTTTCCTGAAAGACAATTATTAGATTCAAAACCTGACTCTCTTAAAGAAACACTCTAAATACTGGAATGAACTTAAAGGATCACGTGAAAATATATCAGTGCGTACTGACACAGCTTATGCAACCCAAACCTGCTTTGGAAAACAAGTTAAAAATGGTTCATGGATGATATTTAATCACATTACAATTTGAAGCCCAAAGAATTATTAACCCTGGTAGAAAAACACCTATGTATTCTCAAGAAAAATCATGATTGCTAAAGATTTAAAAGAAAAAATTTCTGTTAGTTTAGAAATCCATTCTCATTATCATAAGAAATTTCAGCATAACATTTGTTGATAAATGACAGAGTTGTTAAACTTGAAGAAAGACTAAAGAACTCTTAAAGAACAATTTAAAGAAGCGAAATCACCTGAATTCTGGTTAAAGGGGAGAAAGGCCACTTCCTTCAACTGCAGAAAAAGCAGTAAATACTCTGCAGCTTACTACCACCTACTGGTACTACAAAATTTCTCACTGAGGAGAAAGCAATAATATTTATGCCGTCTGCTTTTCAGATGCTGAGCTTTTTCCAAGACTCTCTTAGAGAGGACAAAGATGGGTGACCTTGGGTGAAAGCCTCCAGCATCTCAGACAAAGCTCTGGGTCTGAAACCAGATGGTACAATTCTTAGAATAATTTATCTAGCTGTTCCCAACACATCAGTATTTAAAGGCATAAATATTGTTGCTTCTGCCTTAATGAACCTTATAAAGAAGACATACAGCCATCGGAGCAAGTAATGAACTCTCCTCCCACTGAGGATCTATCCATCAAAAACAAATGCCCTTATGCAACCCTGAACACTAAGATCAGAGAGAGTAAAACTGCATTCAAGCCTGTAGGAAGAGGACGGGTGGCGAGTCTTTACAAACTCAAAACTACCTCTTTCGTTATTTGACCTAAAGAGCCATCAGATTGTCTTCATTATAATGATGCACATTTGTATGTATGAGAGCTGTAATTTATTGATTCTCAAGTCTCTTCTCCTCAGAGCCAGTTTAAAACAATTAGGCTTTGCAAGCTGTTCCATAAAAGATAAGCGCCCAGCATCAGGGGTGATATTTCACAAAGGCTGACGAGCGCATGTTAAGTAGGTGATTGCTTCTGTGCCTCAGCCATCCCTGTCCAAGGCAACTGTCCTCAACGAACATGTTCAAGGTAATGATGTTGATATTTAAGGGGATCAGGGAGGTGGGGACCGTATTAGAAGCTTAATCACTAACCATGTTCAAATTTTAGAATGCATTTCTCACTGCTTCAATAGCTGTAGGACTTGAGAGCTTTGCCTCATCCTTCAAGCGAAAAAGTTAACAAGCCAGCAGAGGTTACCATGTACAAACAATTATCAGTTGTACCTGTCTTCTTTACATCAGTGCTCCTCTGTAACTTAATCTCCTCATATCCTTTTGGGAAATTCATATAAGATCAAAATCAACTGTACAGCCCACCAGCCAGTTCTCTGTTAAGTCAGTACATAACGTAAGACAACGGACACAGATCAAAGAGATACTTACCACACATTCATGCCTTCATCATTTACCGAATTGTCACTACATTAGAAATGAAGGATGAAAGTAAATAAAGAAGTCACAGTCCTTGATGGGAGAGAAAGATTTCTAAAAGTGCTCTCTATGGTGAGCTAAGTAATATGACAAAATGCCAGGGAAATTGGGTCAGGATTCTTCCATTCATCTGGAAGGATGAGTAGACGTTTGACAGATGGATGAGACAAGGAAACAGGATCCATTTAGAAACCATCTGTCTCAGAGGAACTAGAGAAGGTACAAATAAGCAGAGTTCATGCATCCTTCCACCAGGGCATAAATTTAAAACTGTCTCCAGATATTGCTAAATGTTTCCTGGACCAGGGGCCAGGAGGTGGTGGGTAGGCAAAAGCATCCCCAGTTGAGACTTTCTAACTTAGAGAATTAACATTTAAAATATATATATACACAGGGGCCGGCCCGGTGGCACAGCTGTTAAGTTTGCACGTTCTGCTTTGGCAGCCGGGGGTTCACCGGTTCAGATCCTGGGTGCGGACCTATCCACCTCTTGTCAAGCCATGCTGTGGCAGGAGTCCCACACATAAAGGAGAAGAAGATGGGCATGGATATTATTAATGCTCAGGGCCAGGCTCCCTCAGCAAAAAGAGGAAGATTGTCAGCAGATGTTAGCTCAGGGCTAATCCTCCTCAAAAAAAAATTTTAAAAAAGAGGAGGATTGGCAGCAAATGTTAGCTCAGGGCTAATCTTCCTCAAAAATTATATATATATATATATTTTTTTTTGAATATACATATATACACACATAAACACGAGTATATACGTATTTAAATATATATCTATATACACACTAAAGTATATATACAGATAGATATAAATATATATATATATACATACACACTAGATTTGATTTTTGATTCTATGTTCTACTTATTCCTGTTGCTGCCATCCATCCCCTACTCATATACAACACACACACCCCCCCCCTCCATTCCATGGGCGAAGCCAGGCAGGCTCAGCCCCAGACTGCATTTTTTCTCTTTGCTCCAGCACTTCCGAGTACAAGGGCAGAGTCCCATGGACCAGTACTTATCAAGCAGGGAGCAGGGGCATTTCTGGAAAAGGCCATGCAGCATACAAAACAACTGCTTACTCAAACAAGGACAGAAAAACTAGTAGCTGCTCAGATAATTATACTGCGTCCATTGTAAAATATCAGTGCAGTTTTAAAAGAAACTAAAGTTACTTAATAACGCCCTCCCTGTCTCACAAGCAGAATGACAGATATTTTAGACACACACACCCACACATACTTCTAAAATAAATAAGGCAGTTTACAAAATTAAATAAAAAGTAAAACATGTCAAGATAAAAAACAATAAACAAAAATTCAAGAAAAAAAGAAAACTTACAGAGAAATGGATGCTAACAAAACCCCTGAGATGGACCGATTACTTGTAATTAAGCCCTGGAAATGCACTCTTGCATTTGCTGATAAAAAATAAATAAATACTACAATATTTCCAAAATAGCAGATAAGAATGAAAGCTCTCGAGGTGCCTCTACTAAATGTCCAAACCGCCCCAGACTGGGCAAGAGATCAGCATGGACAAAGAAAGAGCTAGAACCCCCGAGTTTCTGACACCCTTTTGTTCAAATCAGAGGATGAAAACTGGAGGACTATAGATCAAATCCAGCCAACTGAAATGTATTTTAAAATAACATTCACCCTGTTATTTTCAAAGTTTAATTTGAAAACAAAGAGACTTCATATAAAAATTCTAATTTCCAGTTTCTGCTGAAAAATTCAAAGATCTGGCAACACTGGGGATGGATTTTCCCACGGCAACATGGACATGGACAATGGCTGCCCTGGAATCAGGCATGCGCCTTCCTGTCTTTCCCAGTTCCCACGGGGCCTGCTTCACACACAGTGTTACCTGATGAGCCCCTCTTAGCAATTGAGCTTGCAGCCCTATTTTGGATAAAGACCCAAGACAGAGAAAGTTTACCAGCCTCGCTGCCCAGTTAAAAATGAGCAACTCAGTTGGGAAGAATTAATCAAGGCTAAACGCTCAAGAGATGCTTTCCTCTACAGACCAGCAGGGAAAGTGGGTAACACAGCTTTGATGTTAGCCATGTTGATGGACTATAAAACCAGAATGAGATACTACTACTGAGCAAAAGGACTTGATTTTAAGCAAACTATGTGAATGCTTTCCCACTTAGAACATTTTCCTACTGTGCATATCAGAAACCACATTCAGAACAAAACTGTAGTACATTGCATAGTTTGGCACCAATTCATCCCTTCTTATATACACTGCCCTCCTACTGTAAGTGGAGTTACCTCCTCAGGCCCCTGCCTCTGGGCTCAGCTATATGACCTGCTTTGGCCAAACATGGCACAAGTAGGGGCTTGAAATGGTATTACACACTGGAACTTGCTCTCCTGCAACTCTTCCATCACCTCGAGGACATGCCCAGGCTATCCTGTTGGAAAGTGTGGGACACCTGGTTGCCCCAAGGGCTTCCAGCTTAGATCTGCAGACAGCCAGCGGAGACCCAGAAAAATGAGCGAGTCTGGCCATGCACAAACAATAAATGTTTATTGCTGTATGCCTCCAAAGGTTTATTTATTATGCTGCAAAGGCTAACTGATATATATAGTTTACTAATAAACTGATTTGGTTTAGAAGATGCTTCACTTCCTCAAGTTTCTCCTAAGCCTACTCTCCTTGAGAAAACAGATTGGTTTCAGACCATCTTCTAATGGTGGAAGAAAAAAAGGACAGATTCAAATTAGTATGCACAAAATAGGCATAATTAGTTGATATAACAAGTGACAGGCTAGCAATTTTTGGTAAAAAAAACTTCTAAGCAATCATAAGTAGCAGTTGGGCTACTCAATCCCTATAATATTAAATTTTTCATAAGAAACAAGCTATTTCTTAAGTATATTATAAAGCATACTTGTTTTATTCCTCCTACTTTTTAAAGTAGAAACAGGAACTCCTCTTAACTTTCCCAGTGAATGACACAACACTAAAAATTTTAAGGGAAATATTTCTTATTGCTATTTATACCTTAAATCTGCATATTGCTTTATAGCTTACAAAGCATTTTCATTAACGTTTTCTCTTTTGATCTCTATTTCAATCCCATAAAGTTGGTATAATGACAACTCTTTACTTTTGTTGCTAAAGGAAATGAAGCTTTGAGTAAAATACTTGCCCATGATTGCTTTGCTAAAAAGTTACAATAACAGAACCAGAACCCATCTCTTGTGTCTCTAAGCCAGTGCTTTTTCTACTGCATTCTTAGATGCAAAGAATTGCATAAATTCCAAAGACACTGCCCAATCACTGAAATGGTTTTTTGTCCTTCCTTATCATATTTCTTATGATCCACCCTCCCTCCTCCAAGAAACATACGTAAGGCCAGAATATTCCATCTGTACGTATTTACTTAGAACTAAAGGTTTATATAGTGAATATAAGATAAAGTATTAAATACGTAAATCTGCTATAAATCTAACTTTCTACAGCTCTTTCAAGATGTCTTAAATAATTCTTTCTCTTTTAAGAATATTTACAATCTCTTTTATGCAGAAAATCATTTCTATTTTTTCAGAAACCATATCCTAAAATCTTAAAAAAAAAGGCATTCTCTTTTTGGTATACATGTATTTTCTACTTTTCTTTTTCCTTCACTCTTTCTCAGTTTCCACCTTTCTTTCTTTCCTCACTCTTCTTTAGATCTTTCCTTTAACTCTTCTATAATAAAGAACTGGAATTCATTTTTATTGTACTTATTGACATGTTTATTCAAGAGTTTTGTATTTCTCAGTCTTAATTTTAAAAGTGGATAAATAGAATGATTTGTATTTCCAAAATACAATACAAACTTCTAAATTAAAAAAAGATAGAGTTCTTAACTGTACCAAGAACTGTTTCCTGGAAATGTTTTTAAATATATACACAAAAATTTAAAAGATATAGGATTAGAAAGGAATCCAATTATAATGAAATAGAGTTCAAGACCATTTAAAACCAATCATATTTAAAAACTGAATTATTGAGAGTACATAGATGTGGACGCCAGTTAGGAACCTCAATTTCAAAAACATTCAAAAAACAAAAGCTGAAATAATAATGCTAAATGGCTAATGCTTTAACATCACAGATTGTTGCATGACAATAACCCTACAAGGTAAGTACTATTTTCATCATGATATATACATAAGAGGCTTAAAGAAGTAAAGTAAGGTACTCAAGGTTACCAAGGGGCAGAGTTGAGCACCATTCATAATTCAGGATGTTTCTTAACTAATTCCTAGCCACGACAACGGTTTCTCTAACCCTGTGTCTTTCCCTGCCCATGCCAACCTTCACTGACACCCACTGCCCACAGGACTGAGTCTAGGTTCTTGAATCAGGAATTTAAGACTCTCAGCAAGCCACCTTTCTCTTCAACAACAGAACCACAGAAAACATACAGCCTACATTCAGCTGTTACATCAGCTATTTTCCTACCACTTTCATCCCTCGCCAATATTATTAGTTCTGTCTGAAATGCCTTCTGCTGTTTACTATTGCGACCTATTTCAATTCCACTCATCTTTCCAGGCATAGCTCAAACAATACAATCTCAAGCGAAGCCTTCCATCTCCAGCCAGAAGTGATCTTCCCTCCTTCTGCATTCTTATAGCTTTCTAATTACAGCAAGACATTTATTAAACATGTCCAGGAAATGTAATTATCTGCACCTCAAAGGTTTTTTTTTATTTCCAAATCCTCAAATATGTCATCCTCATCTATCGAACCTATGCTGGATTCACCACCTGGAACATTATTTTCACTCCTTTTCCCTTAGCTAACTCCTACTTTTCCTTCAAGTCTCAGTTCAGAGGAAACTTCTAGAAAGCCTTCCTGAACTGCCCCCACCCCAACTCTGAGCCAACTGCCCACAGTGGACACCACCTCGTCACAGCTCTTGTCCATCCCCTCACTAGACTCTAAATCTCATGGGAGACTCCGTTTATTTTGCTCATGGTTGTATTTCACCTAGCATGGTGCGTGACATGTAGATGGAACATTTTTGAATGAATTTACAATTAACTTCTCCCTATTATCCTGTCTGATTAATCCAGAGACAAATTTCAAAGGACAGGACTTTGCAATTAGCAAGTACTAATCAAATAATTGTTGGATGAAATAATTCTTGTGGTAAATGCCTTAGAAACAATATGGATTGAACTGCAAAATAGTATAAATACGAATGCTTGATATGTCTTTTCTAGAGTAAACAAAGACAAACACGTGAAATTTGTTTAAATACATGCATTAAAACTTATAACTGAATCAAACCTAGACGATTTGCTTGAATTATTGCAAATCATTTTAATTAATCACTGTCATTGCAGCTACCTGCATTCCTCAATTATTATCTATCTGTACTATAAAGCTCTAAACTCCAAATTTTCTAGGCTCTTTATCATCTGGGTCCATTCTCAATACTGTTTCAACGTACCAATTGCTGTTCATAAGCAAACTCACTCTTGCCATTTTGAAGCCTTCACTCTTCCACCATCAAGCTTTTTCCTTCTTTCTACAACTTATAAAACTCTCTCTTCTTCCTTTAAAATAATAAGCATAGTTCACTTCTTCCACAATGTCTCTCTTCATTCAGAAGAGCCTAGTTCAGGCTTAGCATTAATTCACTTATCCATTCATCCATGAGTTCATTCATTCCTAAGCACTCATTCATTCATTCATGAGCACCTGTTTCATGGCAAACCCTGTGCATACAGTAGATTCTAAATGCTCATCAACTAAATGGATTCATGTGACCACAAATACTCCCATCTCCCAGGCACTCCAAGCACCAGCAATGTACAGATCTAGGTTAAGGGTTAAACGAATTTCAGGGAGGTGTGAATATCTGATAAAGGCCTCATAAGCCTCTTAGGATCATTCATAATTACTAACAACAAGACACCAGAAACAAGGTTAGAAAACTAAAGGACAAACTCAGGAAATATTTGTATCATATGGAAACCAAAGGATTCATCATCTTTTTTTTAAAAAAAAGTAGTAAAAAGTACAAAGGATATATAAAAAGGCAATTCATAGAATACAAATGACCCTAATAAATGTATAACATACTTTATTTAACTAAATTGCAAATTAAATTAATAAAATGATATTCTTGTTTATCTGTTTTATATAGCTGGAAAAAAGCTCTCACCAATAGGGTTGACAAAGGCACACCTTGCTGTAAGAATATTAACTAGAATAGCTTTTCTGGAGAACAATCTGGCAAGACAAGTAAAAATAAGTAAGTTGCATAAGTTTTGACCCAAAGATTCATATCATCCTAGGAAAACAAAAGGAGATGCATATATAAAATGTATGTATGCATCTTATGTGTAGATGCAGATGTATAAGAGTTTCATTGCAGAACTATTTACAGTAGTAAAAAAATAAGAAAACAAACCCATGATAAAGGATACATTAAATGTATCTAGTCACTTGGGATACTATGTAGTAGTTCAAAGAGACAAAGTAGAATTTAATGTGCTTATAATAGTACATTATTACAAGAAAAGAAAAGCACACTATAGAATAGTATGAATATATTGAAACATTTCATATTAGAATCAACCCAGTGACATTATTACATAGGTAATAGTGAATCTACTCTAGATTATTTTTATATTATTCCCAAATGTGTCAAGACTGCAGTTGAGAATTTCGGGCCTAAATTATCCTGAGGCCCCTCCAGCCCTAAAAGCCCTTAATTCTAAGAATTTTGTACAGCATAGATCTTGGACACAGGGTTATTACAAGGTCCCAATAGGTCTTCCCTATATGTTTAAGTGCCCTTTATCAAAATGCAACATGAAAATGCTAAAAGGTAGCCAGAATTTTAAATCTATGTTGGAAAACTTGGGTTTTTAACACTATATTCTTGATGATCAATGACAATTCATGTTGAATACGTACATTTTACAAAAATCACAAATTATAACTATTTCTTATCACAATAATGTAAAGACCATTATACATACCTTGAAAAACCTAAGAAAGATAATAGAACCCTTTGAACATTTAAAGAGACAAGTAACAGTAAACTTTGCTGTATATGGTACACAATCTAAAAATGCTAACTGTCAATCAAATCCTATTAGACAGTGATCATAAAGAGCAATGTGGCTTCTGTGAAGTGGGCAGGGCTGGAATTCGGAGTCAGAGGACCTGAGGATGAAGACAGCTCTTTTAGCTCCAGAATCCCAAGCAAATCAAATAAACTTTCTGAGCCTTACCTGTTTCATTTGTAAAATGAAGATAAGCATAATAAAAGTATTATAAATATAACATGTAAAAAGTGCCTAGTACAGTGCCTAGAACAAAACAGGCTCTCAAATACCTGCCTAACAGAAACAGTTGCATCATTGTTGCTTTTGTTAAGGTTTCTAGATTGTTCGCCTGAATTTTTGTAACACTGCATGCACAACCATTCTATTTTATTTTTATATATGTCAGACAGGGGTTTCTTGCTCCTCGAAAGTCGATTTGTTGACATATTCTTTTCTACTTTAAAGATGCAAAAATTTATCTCAGAAACTCGGGGAGAATGCATACTTACAAAGCACACCCCCAAAACTCCGTGCTGCTCTCCTCTGAGCTCAGTGCTCTTCTTAGGCACATATGTCTGCCTCCTATCATTTCTTCATGAGGTTCCGGGCAAAAGGCCTAGGCAAGCAGATGATCGTTGGTCGCCCCTACACTTTCCCCAAACCACCTACAGATAAATGAATCAAGGGGGTAAAACATAGCTACAATCTTAAGTTGTTAAAAATAATATGACAATACACTCTCTCTGACTATATACTGTTTACGGCATATCAGAGAACAGAGAAAATGCTCCTTGGGTCATGCAAAAGCCCCACTGAACTCACGGGAATTCTCCACACCCCAATGTCCAGCCAGCACATACTGGTGACTTCCACCCATGCCTGGTCACCCCTTGGGCTGGCTAGATCACGTCGCAGTGGGAACTGTAGCCCAAGTCCAGCCAAAAGTATTGTCCCGGAGCATGTCTGTCAGTGGGTAAACTAACTAAGGCAGGTAATGAAATTATCATGTTACTTCTGAATTTAATGGACCAATTATATTTCTAAGCCAGTTAACAAACTATAGGCTAGCACTCCTAAGAGAAATATTTTAAAAGCTGCCCAGTTTTTCCCACATTTAGTGTTGCAATTAAGTATGTAAAATGTCTTTGGTTGTAGGAAAGAGCTGTGGGCAGAAATAGTTTCAATTCTTTGAGATTGCTCTCAAAGCAGTCTGTAAGAATCCACGCAAAATTACCCACAGAACTGGTAGCTGCCCACATAAAAGTAGATCTGGGACTACACTGATAAACCACTTCAAGGAAAAACGTATTCTGGAAAAGTTCATCAAAATAAACTGTCGAGAGTTTAAAGCAAACCAGGTCGTGCAATGACAGAGAGGACATGCTGAGAAGCCACAGGTATGAGGCATACTTCACTATTCTAACAAAACAGCAATCTTCACCCCATGACATGATTCAGAGACACAACCAAATTTCTCTTTGCCAATGTGAACCTGCCAGTTAATCTTCTACCTGTGCTGTCCAACACAGTCGTCACTAGCCCTAAGTGGCTCCTGAGCTCTTGAAATCTGGCCAATTCAAATTTGACCCAACAAAGTGAGTGTAAAATATACACCAGATTTTGAAGACTCAGTACAATTAAGCAAAAAAAAAGATGTAAAATATCTCAATAAGTTTCATATTGACTACATGAGAAAATGTTGGACATATTGTGCTAAATAACTTACTAAAATTCATTTCACCAGTTTCTTTTTACTTGTTTAAAGAGTACTAGAAAATTGAAACTTTCATGTCTGGCTCACATTATATTTCTATTAGCACAGTTCTGCATAACTCATAAAAATAAATTACAAATACTGAGCATTTCCACTGTGCCAGACTCTGCGCTGGATACTTTACATAATACTTGGGACAACTCTGCAAAGCGATTTTACTGGACTTCTGCAGAAGTGATAAGTTCCATTAACCCATTAAAGCATGCAGCTGAAATTCAACGTCAGGTGTTCCTCTGAAATAACTCAAATAAGTGACTGCTAACAGCTAACGTTGGGGCAACTCCCATGTTGGCAAAGGAGAGAAAGGTCACTGATACAGCGCCCCCAAGGATAGCAAACTTTTTTGTTAACTATAGAACAGGTACAAAACGTCAAGTTATATCCCAGGCCAGGCAGGGAAGCGCCAGAATGACGCCAATCTCCTTGACAGCTCAAGACTCGCAGCTGCTAGCGGCAGGACAGGCTGCTCCCCCAAAAAAGGACAACGTAGTTCAAATTCCCTGGATAATTTGGCTAGGACCCGTCTGTGGACACCCATGCCGAGGGAGGGGGTCGTCGGGATGCAAGGCCCGCCGTCTCCCCCGACCTTGGCACACACTCCACCCATCCACAGCCCTACCCTAGATCTCCGCGCAGCTTTGCTGTCCCCACCCCTGGGACGAGAGGAAGTGGGACCTAAAACGTCTACGATAAGATAGGGAAGTAGTAAAGAAAGGGCGAGGGGGCGGTTGGGGGCAGGTACCTGAGATAGAAGAGGACTCCAGGTCCTTAATGCCGGATCATCGCCGAGGCCCCACCCGGCTCCCGCGGCCACCAGTGACCCAGAAGGTGCAACTGACCAGACGCTGCGGCGCAACCGACTCTGCCGTCGCCAGACTCGCAGCTATGGCAACTTGAACTAGCCGCCCAGCCGCAGCAAGTGTACAGGACCCCGCTGCTGCCGCTTGGCCCTCTGGGAGTTGTAGTCCGTCTCATGCTCAAAGACAAGGAGTTAATAATGGAGAGAGGCCTTAAGAGAAACGACAAGTCCCAGCATACCATATGACTGGTCTTTGGGTGACTTTCCCGGAAGCAGATAGATTAGCGGGCACCCCAGTCCTTGTGCCGCGCCCTCTTGCCCTGTTCTTTTTTTTTTTTAAAGGGCAAGTAGCTTCTATAAGAAGCAAACACCAGATAGTGAATTACAGAGGTGCCCTGGCTCTGACTGTAATTTAATCAGAGAAGTCTAAAATATTTGCTTTTAAAAAAATAAGAAAAATTCAAACTAGTTGCAGTAGTAACATAGACTACGTTTCTTTTACTCCTTGGGGAATAGGGAAGCATAATTTCCAGCAGTGAAGCGTAAAAATCCCCTTAACGCCAGAGCCTAATGTCTTTTTCAAAGGCTCGCAAATTCTTAGAACTGGAAAGGAACAGAGAAGATTATTCAAACCCTCTAGGCCTGGAAAGAGTAAGTGCCTTGCCTAAGATCACATAGCTCATTAATGGCCAACCAAACTGGTATGAGGCTGTCACTTCATGATGGCTGCTACTGTCAGTCTAGAGTGTCATCTCCTCAGTCATTCTAGAACTTGAAAGAGACATAGTCCACTCAGAGAAGTCGGTTTCAGTCATGAAAAAGTAATAAAAACCTCAACAAAGAACTGAACTTAGGAAAAGCTAAGAAAAAGTGAAAAATCAATTTAGTCACTTGGAACTTTGTTCCCTTCTGTTCTGCCAAATAGAGCATTGATCTTTTCCTCCTCAAATTTTATTTTATCTGTGAAAACTTTCCTGGCTACCTCAGCAAGAGCTAGATCAAATTAAACCACAGAGGTTTCCTGTGCTAATAATTCTGTACTGTGATTATCCATTTCCCAGTTGGTCTTTTCCATTAGACTCTAAGCCCTTCGAACACAGGGAGCTAACATTTTAAAGTCATTCTCTCTCTCTTCTCAGCCTGTCCTCACTTCACATTCTCCCTTCATATCTCTCTCTCTCTCCCTCTCACGTGCACACATAAAATCATACATAATGTATTCGAATCATTCAAATATTTTCTCTGGCCCACACTGAAAGGTAAATGTTATTTCATATGTAGTTTGAACATAAAATAATTCTTCTAAAGACCTACCTATGTATTTGCATCTCTCTATCTTCAAGCTGCTTACTCAAAATTGTCTTCAATATACTCCACCTGACACAGAGATTAATATAATTCAGACCAGCCACAAAATTGCCCCAAATGCATGTAGAAGCATAATAATAATTCAGTTTATTTGTTGACATTTTAATTTTTCATAACAATTGTGTTCATTCATTCAATTCAGTGAACATATGCCAAATATTTCTAGGACCAGATGATTAGATACTGAAGATGCAGTAAAAATGAGGAGATAAACAACATAATTTCTGCCCTCGTGTTGCTCAGAGTCAAGTGAGGGAAATAGATGTAAACAAATTATTACAAATCGGGATGATAGGGTACTGCATTGCCTTCTATGGATGGACAGAAAGGAGAAACTTTCTGAGGAAGTGATATCTGATCAACAGCAGGAAGAATGACTACCAGAAAAGCTAATGTAATCTTGGGTTACATTAATAAAAATTGAGCGTGCACAACCTCTCTTCACCGGTCCGACCATATTTAGAGAATTTGATTAAATTCTGGTCCCCCATTTTTAAAGTGATATTAACAAAATAAAGCAAAATCAGAGGATAACTGGGAGTGATGGGTAGAGAATTGGATTTGAATTCATTATGACCAAGAATTTTTTTTAATTTTTTTTTTTTTTTTAAAGATTGGCACCTGAGCTAACAACTGTGGCCAATTTTTTTTTTTCCTGCTTTATCTCCCCAAATCCCCCCTGGTACATAGTTGTATATCTTAGTTGCAGGTCCTTCTAGTTGTGGCATATGGGTCACCGCCGCAAAGTGGCCTGACGAGCGGTGCCATGTCCGTGCCCAGGATCCGAACCCTGGGCCGCTGCAGCGGAGCGTGGGAACTTAACCACTCAGCCACGGGGCCGGCCTGTATGACCAAGAACTTTTAAAATACATTATTAAATTTATAGCAGCTTCTTGTCAAATGGTGTGTTCTCCATCCACAGATGTGACATCCAGAAAAAATATAGTGAAGTTGCGTCATAGAATCTTTCTCCTTCTTAATAATATAGACAAAATAAGAAGCCAATAAAAAAGATTTTACACAAAATGTGCCTTGTAACTCCCAAATGACATTTATTGTTTTTAATCACTATGGCAGACACACATTATCCAACCTCAAAACCACGCTCAAGCTGAATTACCTGAATTTAGAGTTGGAAAAATCCACAAGAAGTATCACCCGCAGTATTCATCTTTTGCAAACGACGTAGAGGCACAGAGAGGTTACAGGATGTTTTGGTTGCTAGGACTGCCATAATAAAATACCACCAAATGCCTGGCTTAAACTGACATTTATTTCTCATAGTCCTGGAGGCTGCAAGTCCAAGATCAAAGTATCAGTAGGTGTGGGTTTTCCTAAGGTTTCTTCCCTTGCCTTACAGATGGTTGTCTTCTCTCTGTGTCCTCACATGCCCTTTTCCCTGTGCAGGCAGGTCCCTGATGTCTCTCTCCCTTTTTAGAAGGACACCAGTCATACCAGGTTAGGGCCCTACACTTATAACCTCGTTAAATCTTAATTAGCTCCTTAAAGGCCCTATCTTCAAACATAGTAACATCAAGAGTTAGACCTTCCACATATGGGATGGGTGAGGGGAGGGAACACAATTCAGTCCATAACACATGATTTCCCCAAAATTATACCTATTCAGGTTAGTGTCATCAATGATCCTCCCACCACATGGTACCTTGATAAGGGTAGATGTGCAGATATTTTTGACATGCCTCACCCATATTGCCCTGTTACTGGGAATGATCCTACCCACGGCTTTGGGCCGCTGAAGCCTTGTTTATATTATACAAAGCTCCTACCTCTCTAAGCATGGCTGACTGGACAAGGGGTAGATTCTTGAAACAATTTGCACCAGTCATGCTCTTTATCCTTCAAGGAATTAAAATTGGGATTCAATCATCCAATTGGTTGCCTGAATAGTCTTGAGATACAGGTGCAAGCTGAGGCTGGTACAGTAAGGTAACCATCTTCATCTACATTCAAGGAGAATCTGAAAAACCTAATCTTCAGAGAAAGAGAGAGACAAATGAGTAATGCAGTAAGAGTAAGCTGTGCCGCCCCAGAGGAAATAAGCCTAAGAGAATAGAACCTTGGTTCCTGACAACTTCCAAGTCCTTGGCTCTAATCCCTTGTTATTCCCACTTGTATGTCCTGTACTTGTGTTCCAGGCAGCTGGAGGTGGTGAAATGCACAGACTCTGGAGCCAGACCACTAGGATTCTAATTTTAGCCATAATACCCATCAACTAAGTGACCTCAAGCAAGTACTTAATCACTTGTGCCTTCATTTCTTCCTCCACCAAATGTGGATGATAAGAATAGTACATAATGTATAGAGTTGTTCTGAGGACAAAATAAATTAATGTGTGAAGCATTTAGCCCAGTACCTAGCCCAAAGTGAGCACTCAGCATATGTTAGCTTATACGTACTAGGATATCCTAAAATGTTAGTTCCATGAACATTGAGACCTTGTTTATTGTTTTGTTCTAGGTTCTTAGAACAAAGAGTATACCATGTTGCCTTGTGATGACTTCCTTTTTGAAACTTAAGATATATCCTGTTGATTGAAATCCAGAGCCTTGACTAAGATTACATCAATGAAGCCTAACTGCCCAGCCAGTGAGATCTGAGGTACTAACATCACATCTAGTTTTTTTGAGCAGTTTAATCAAAAACACTCTTGAACCATACCAAACATTAAACATGTAGACAGGCTAACCAATAAAGAGGTTCTGGAATCAAGCTGGTCTGAAATCATTGGAATGATCATCATAATCTGACTCATCTAGGATTGATAACTGTAGAGAAGAGAAGACAGCTATTATAGAAGAAGCTGTTGGGAGGCAGACACAGGCAGGGCTATTTCAAGTAGAAGGAGCAGAAGTTGTATTTCACCAATACTTGCAAACTCATTCTATTGTGAATCAACAGCAGCAAACTAATTATTTCCATAGCCTGAACCTAGCTGGCCTGCCCATTGGTATTAAAGGGAGGATGTCCCTCCAAAAGCAGCCTACATTTTGGCCAGGGTTTGTCCAGCACAAGTAATGACGATTTATACCATTAGACTTTGTGTGGTTCCAGCTAGCCCCCACAGATAGTCAAGCTCCCTTGTAATGTCGCAGGACAATTATAAGCCACAGGTCATATAAGAAAGATGGAGCACCAAAGTGGATGCTATAGGCAAGGTAAAAGAGACATCCCAAACATCCTGATTTGTTAGAACTGAACAGAACTACTTAAAATTCTCTCTGAGCCAAGACAGTGGTAAAAGCCACTCTCTTTACACCAGCACAAAACAATCATAAGTGATTGTTGATTCTTTCTGCATCAAGTTTTCAAGCTAACTGCAAGTCTAAGAGTCAAAATAAAAGACAAGTTTTTGGAAGCCTGGTATTGTGCACTACTCAAAGAATCATCTTCAGCTATTTATTGTGGAGAAGCACTATAGATTCCATAATTTTCTTTTCAGCCACACACTTACTAATTATGGGTATTTGTCACTGTCAAGAGCATCACAAATATAAAACACAGCAATTTGTATGCATTTAAGGTGAAAATGAATAACTATTAATGTACAAAACCAAAATTATAAAACATTTTTATTATAACTAAGTAATATATCCTATGCTCCGCTTTAATAGGCACCTTTTGAAAAAGATGAAACTCATAGAAGAATTCATTGCTAAATATCACTTTCTGATATTTGGACGATGCTAATGGTTCTTCTACAAGAAGGAAAATGTTCTAGAGCCGTTCTCATTCATCTGTCATATTTAAAATGATTTTTTTGTGTGTTTAATGGATCTGAGTGCAAATACTTTTCTCTTTGCTTAAATTGATTCATCTCCTCACCTCATGTGTTTATTTGCCCAAGTTTAAAAGTTATGCTAAGGACAGAAAATTGCCTGTATTGATCATGATAGCAATTTGTTGAGCAGACTGTTAGAACATGGTTATCCTGAAGGCTTGTTCCAATTTACTGAATTGAAACTGGTAGGCATAGGAGATTTTGCCTACATTATGATCACCAACAAGTCAATGTCATGATGTCTAAATCTTGATTAAAATGTTACAGATTTCAGCATACCATTTCTGTTCCCAGCAAAGATAGAGTAGCAGAGACCAGATTTACACTAAAACAAGAATGAACCAGAAAAGCAGACAAAATATATGAAACAATGCTTTTCAAGACAGTAGACATCAAACAGAGAAGGCCAACGATCCATGAGAGACAGGAGACAAATAAGATAAACCTTATGATTGCCACAACTTACTACTTTGAGAGAGTTTCCAGGCCATGGTGCAAGGAGGAGGAAGCCAGGCAGATCCCAGTGGATGCTCCGAATTGAGAAGACGGAGCTGAGGGTCTAAGAAGACCAATGCAACTGGAGTTTGCAGGACAAACTACTAGAGAGAAGAGAGCTACGTAGAGAAAAAATTCCAGAGAACTACAAAGGGTCTCCATGGAGTATTCAGCAGAGAACAAATCATCACATGCACATGAAGAAACAGACTAGATAAAGAAGCACCAACAGGATTGGAGGGAAAAGTGCCTAACACTCAAACAGGATCGGGAATAATGACTATTCCCATCAGCCAGAATGAAACACCTCATAATTCAGGGAGCATTAGGCAGAATACTCAGAAGAGTCTTGCCTCAGGACCGGGGAATAATTAGCGCTAGATTAAATGCTACTCTGGTCCCACCCAACAAATCTTGAAAGCAAGATCCAGAAATATCAAACTGTTTCCAAATAATTTAACCACATCTGATAGCAATCTCAAAAATATTTATATGAAAGCGAATAATCCAGCACTAAAAGAGATAAAATTTACATCTGCCATCCAAACAAAGATTATTAGGCATGCAAAGAAGGAGAAAAATGCAACCCATTTTTAAGGAGAAAAATCAAACAATCTAAACTGACCCAGAACTGACAAAGATGTTAGAATTACCAAACAAGGACACTATTGTGGGTTGAATTGTGTCCCCCAAAAAGATATCTTGAAGTTCTAACCCCTGGTACATGCGAATGTGACTGTATTTAGAAATAGGATATTTGCAGATATTCAAGTTAAATTGAAGTTATAATGGATTAGGATGGGCCCTGATCCAATGACAGGAGCTTGAGAGAAAGCGCGCCCCTATCAACATCTTGATTTTGGAATTTTAGCCTCCAGAACTATAAGTAAATTAATTTCTATTGTTCTAAGCCATCAAGATTTTTTTCCCTACTTTTTCTCCCCAAATCCCCCCAGTACATAGTTGTATATTCTAGTTGTAGGTCCTTCTGGTTGTGCTATGTGAGATGCCGCCTCAACATGGCCTGAGGAGTGGTGCCACGTCCACACCCAGGATCCAAACCTGAGAAATCCTGGGCCACAAAGCCAAGCACACGAACTTAACCACTCGGCCATAGGGCCAGCCCCAAGCCATCAAGTTTGTAGTACTTTGTTATAGTAGCCCTAGTAACAGATATCAAACCAATACAGACATCAAAACAGTTATTGTGTTTTAGATGTTAAAAAAATGTTATGTAGAGACAGGGAAAATATTTAAAAGGCCCAAATTGAACTTCTAGATATGAAAATTTCACCTGAGATGAAACATACAGATGGGATTAGTGGCAGAGTAACTATTTTAGAAAAAAAAGAATACTGAATTTGAAGACATAGCAAAAGAAACTACCCAAAATGAAAAGCAGAGAGAAAAAGAAAGTTTTTTAATGAAAAAAAGCTAAATTGGACAACTTTAATCAGCCAAATGTAAGTGTAATAATTGGAATCCCCAAAAGGGTAGAGAGAAATAAGGGGACAAAAAATATATGGAGAAATAATGGCTCAAAATTTGCCAAATTTGATGAAAATCATAAGTCATAAATCTAAGAACCTCAAAATACCACATAAGGAATATGAAGGAAAGTACATCAGGGCACATGATAATCAAATTACTCTCAACCAGTGATAACTAAAGTCTTAAAAGCTGCCTGAGGGAGAAAAAAAGCATGTTACAAAAGCACAAAGAAAATTATGACAAAATATTTGTTCTTGGAAACAATGCCAGCAATGAGACAATGGAGCAACACATTTAAAGTGCTAAAAGGAAAAAATACTGTCAATCTATAATTCCATACCTAGCAATAATACTCTTTAAAAATGAAGGCAAAATTAACACTTTTTCAGACACACAAAAGCTGAAATAATTGATAACCAGCAGATCCGTTAATGAAAATCTTTCAAGCAAAGCAACACCAGTGGAAAATACGATCTACACTAAGGAATGGAGACCAGAAAAAGGTAACTTATGATTATCCTTATCTGCGTCTTTTTTATAATTTAAATTTCTTTAAAAGATGATTGGCATTCTTTACAAAGATAATAACAATATATAGCAGCGTTTATAACTTGTGTATAGGTAAAACATAGGAAACAGAAGCATAAAGGCCTGGAGAGGAGAAACAGAAGCAGAGTTCTTAAACCATAGATAAAGTAGTGTAGTGTCAGCTGAAGGTAGACTATGCCAACTTAAAGATGTATACTGTAAACCCTAAAGCAACAACTATAATAACCAGAAAGTTATAGCTAAGAGTCAACAAAGAAGAGAAAATAGAATCACAAACATTCCTGAATTAACCCAAAAGAAAGTTTAAGAAAAGAGAGAGAAAAGGATCAAAGAACAGGTGGAACAAATAGAAAAGTAGTAGCAAGATTATGAACTTAAACCTAATATCAATAATGGCATCAAGTGTAAATGATCTATACAACCCAAATAAAAGGCAGAGATTGTCAGATTGAAATACCATGACATACCAAGGTAATACTAATTGAAAGAAAGTTGGATTGGCTCTATCAATAAGAGCAAAAGTAGATTAAAGAGCAAAGGATATCACAAGACATAAAAAAAGTCCATTTAATAATGATAAAAGCATCAATTAACCAAGAAAATAAAAGAGCTTTAAACATTTATGCATCTAATGACAGATTTTCAAAATACATGAAGCAAACATTGACAGAAATGCAATGGGAAAAAAGAAAAATCCCCAACTGTAGTAAAAAATTTTAGTACCCATGTCTTAATAATGATGCGATAAGTAGACAGGAAAATCAACAAAAACACAGAAGCCTTGAACAACATTCATCAACAACTTGACCTATTGTCATTTGTAGAACACACTCCTCTACAACAGCAGAATACACATTTTGTCAAATGTGCAGTGAACATTTATCTAAATAGACCATATTCTGAGTCATAACACGTCTCATTAAATTTAAAAGTTTTCTAGTCATAAAACTGTGTTCTCTCTCTACGATGGAATAAATGTAGAAATCAATAAGAGAATGATATCTGGAAAATCCCTAAATATTGGAAACTAAACACACTTCTAAATAATTCATGAATCAAAGAAGAAATCTAAAAAGAAAAATAGAAAGTGTTTTAAGCTGAATACAAATAAAATTACAAGCTATCAAAGCCTATGAGATGTCTCTAAAGTAGTACTTATAGGGAAAATCTTTAGCCCTGCAGTATATATCTATGATATTATCAAAGTAAAAAGGTCTCAAATCAATGAGCTCAGCCTTCACCTTAAGAAATTAAGAAAAGAAGGGCAAATCAAACCCAATAGATGCAAAAGAAAGGAAATAACAAGGATTAGAATATATATCAATGAAATAGAATATAAAAAATAGAGAATCTATGAAACAAAAAATTGCTTCTCTGAGAATATTAATAAAATTGGTAAACCTCTAGACATACTAATCAGGAAAGAAAGAGAGAAGACACAAATTACCAATAGCAGGTATGAGAGAGTTGACATTAGAACAGATTATACAGATGTGAAGAGGATGGTAAGAGAATATTATGAACAACTTTATGCCAATAACTTCAAAAATTTAGATGAGATGGACAAATTCATTGTACATCACAAACTGCCAGAGCTGCCTCAAGATGACTTAGATACACTGAACAGCCCTACATTTATTTTTAGAAATTGAAATTGTAGTTAAAAACCTTCCAACAAGTGAAACTCAAAGTCCGGATAGCTTCGTTGGTGGATTCCACGAAATAATTAAGAAAGAAACAATATAGATTCTACACAAACTCTTGTAGAAATTTGCAGAGGAGGGAATATTTCCTACTTCATTCTATGGTGGCAGAATTATCCAGATACAAAAACATTACAAAAAGGAAATAACATCATTATCCCTTGTGAACATCTATGCAAAAATTCTAAACAAAATTTTAGCAAATCTAATCTGAGAATATATAAAAAACAATATATCATGAGCAAGTGGGGTTTATCTCTGGAAGGCAAGATGGGTTTAACATTCAAAAATCAATCACTATGATTCACCACATTAACAAACTAACAAAGAAAAATGCTGGCATCTTGAGAGATGCAGAAAAAACATTTGACAAAATCTAGTATCTATTCCTAATTAAAAACTCGAAGCAACTGAGAAATAGAAGGAAATTTCCTCAACCTATGGAAACTGTATAGATAACATCATACTTAATGATGAAAGAATGGTTCCTCAGTTGATTAGCAGCAAGATGAAGATGCCTGCCTTTACTCTTTCTGCTCAAAATTGCACTAAAGGTTCTAGCCTAGGTAATCAGATAAGAAAAAGAAATGGAAAGCACCCAGATTGGAGACAAAAAAGTGAAACTGTCTATTCTCAGACAAAACAATTCATCAATGTAGATAATTTGATGGAATCTACAAAACAACTGCTGGAACTAATAAGTGAGTTTAGTAAGACTGCAGCCAAGCTATCAGATAACTGCAGCCCTAGCTGTCATTTTGTTTGCAACCTCACAATACACCTTGAGCTAGAAGCATCCAGTTAAGCCACTCCCAAGTTACCCCACAGAAACTCTGAAATAATAATTGTCTTTTAAGCCACCAGATTTTGGGGTTATTGATTATGCTGCAACAAATAACTAATATAAGCATTACAAACTGTTCCTTCATTTACTAACTCTGAGCTAGGCACTATGCTTGGTATTAGGGATACAGTGGTGAAAAAAACATCAGCAGAGTTCCTGCTTTCATGGAGGTTATATTTTGATGGGGATGGGAGAGCAACAAGAGACAGGCAATAAATGAGTAAACTAATTAATAATAATAATAGGTGATAAATGTTTTGGTGACAGTGAAACAAGTTAATATGATGGGGGAATCATTACTTTAGACAGAATTTTCAGGAGAGGTGAAATTTAAACCAAGACTTGAATGGTGTGAAAATCTAAAGACGGATTGTTCCAGGCACAGATTTTAGCAACGGCAAAGTCCAGAGGTGATCATAAATTGGTCTTGTTCCAGGTCCAGCACAGTAATGGTAAGAGCCGAATCTTGAAAGACAGAGATCAGCAAATATTGGTTTCCGGGTCAAATCTTGCCCAAGGCCTGTTTTGGTATAGCCTACAAGCTAGAATGGCTTTTACATTTGTAGAAAGCCTACAAGCCTTCTAAAAAAGAAAGAGCAGATATGACCAAGATCATTTGTGGCCTGCAAAGTCTAAAATATTTACTATGTTGTTTTTTACAGAATAAGTTTATCAGCCCCTATCGGTCAGGCTAAAGAATTTACATACAATTTTCTTTTTGAAATTTCTTCTTTTTTTAGTTGCAGAATAGTATTCCATTGTGTGGATGTACCACACTTTGTTTATCCATTACCTAGTTGAAAGACATTTGGGTGGTTTCCAGGTTTTGATGCTTATGAATAAAGCTGCTATAGACATTGAAATATACATATTTTAAGTGTGAGGTTCAATCAGCTTTAACAAACGTATACATCCACTTAACCACCAGCCTAATTAAGATATAGAACATTTCCACAATGCCTGTGAGTTCTCTCCTGTCTTTTTCTAGTCAATCTCTAACCATTATTCTGATTTCCATCATCAGAGCTTTTTCCTCTCTCCCAGAAGTTCACATAAACGGAATAATACAGTATCTGAGGGGTTGATATTCCTTTTACCCTAAAAAGAATTAGTAACCAATTGAAGACTATTAAGAGGAAAATTGGTACTGAGTTGTATCTAAAATTTTCTTTTTGGCTACTGTCTGAAGAACAATGAGTAGATGATAGTGTGCCACTTAAGTATTCTTTTTCTTCCCATCTTCTGGGGGGGCATATGGCTCAATAAAATTCCGGGGCAGACCAGAATTTACAGGCTGGCTTCAAATCCGTGTCGCAAAGCTGGATTCAAGAGTTCCATTCAGGGCACCAGTACTGCTTGTGCCGTTCCCGGTTCTGCACAGCAGATGGCCCCAGAGCCCAGTCCCTGACCTCCGAGTCCGCCCGTTGCAGTGGGAGCCGGACGCCGCCAGGCGACTCCCTACCGCGATGTCTGCGCGAGTGCGGCCGCTAGCGCCGAGCGGTCCCGGTTTGCGCCGAAGTTGGGCAGCCGCGAGGATCCGCCAGCGTTGTCGCGCCCCGGCTGCAGCCGCACCTTGGGCTGGCCAGAGATGTGTGCCCGCCTCCGACGCTCGGCAGAGGCGTCTTAGGCCAGGAAGAGCTGAAGTTCTGCTAGATCCCCGTCCAGTCGGGGACGGTCCATTCCACGGGGACTTGCTCCGGATAGAGTGCGTGTCGGTGGATCCCGACAGGCAGCGCTTTTAGGCGGCTACCCAGGGGAAAAAGTGGCCCCACTGGCTTTAGAGACAAGAAAAGGAAAGGGTGTCTGAACTAGGCTTTGGAGAGAGCTAATGGGAGGAACGCGTGGGGCAGGTTAGAAAGCAGAGGGGACAGCCCGGACTGGTGTTAGGTGTCTGGGAACAGACGGAGCGGGCTGGGTAGCTCAGGGCAAGAAAAGCGAAGCAAGTAGACTTGTTTGGGTGGAGGGTTGCCTAGGGAAACGGAACACTTAAGAGCCTCTTCTTTCCCCTCTCCAGCCTCCTCTCTGGTGCTGAAGTCACAACCCCATCAAGTCCTCCCTCTTCTCACCCCTCCCTCTCTCCTAAAGCCTGAAGGAAGCCGAGGCGCAGAGGGCTGAGAACGAGACCAGAGTGGAGGATGGAGAAATAGCCTTGGGGAGCCGTGGAAAATGAGGCCGACACCCCTGCTGCAGTTGGTGCTGCTTCTCGCCTTGCCCAGGAGCCTGGGGGGAAAAGGGTGTCCGTCTCCCCCCTGCGAGTGCCGCCAGGAAGACGACTTCAGAGTCACCTGCAAGGATATCCACCACATCCCCAGCCTACCGCCCAGTACGCAGACTCTGTGAGTACCTGGGAGAGGAGTGGGTAAGACCCAGAGGCCAAGGGCAGCTGGAAAGGTGGACAGAAGTGCACAAAAAGAGCTTAAGAATAGGCCAAAGGGGTGAGTGTGTGTGTGTGTGTGTGTAATGAGTAAAGACTCAGTTGCCCAAACTTGGGACTGCTGACACTCTAGTTATTCATAACACACGAAAAGGTAACAAAACTTTGGTACAAGATGAAAGTGAGAATTGTTCTTGCTAAAGAGCGCTTTGCCTTCTCCTAGCCCTGGCTGAATCTTAGTTTTACTTCAGATATTACTAAGACTAATGGCAACTCAAGAGTTGACCTTTCTGATCGTATCTTGGGTAATGAAAAATTGCAAAAAAAAATTATTTCTCCTTTCAGTCTCTCTAGATGGGAAATTATCTTTGCTGGTCTGCTGATTCAACAAATAGTTGACAAAAATTTGATTGGGGCTCTTTTTAAAATATACCCTGTATGAAGGTAACTTTGTAGGAAGCACCTGCGTTACTTTCTCAAATGTGAACTGCACACCGACATAGTGCCTCCAGAAATCTCCTTTGGGATAGGCGTGGTAGAGGTATGAAGAGATGAAATTTTGTAAAATACACTTTTTATCTGCATGTTAAATGTTGCCAAATTAGGAACTTGATGTTAAATAAGTTTTACGTATGTCTGTTCCCTAGCAGACGTTTAAATCAATGAAAAGATCATTGAAGACAAGACTAAGGGGAAAAAGCTTTCTTGAGTGGTTAAAAATAGAACAGAAATAAAGAATAATAAAACAATCTTGGCTCGGTAAACCCAGTTAAGGTAAGAAAGTGCAGATTATTAAGGAGAATGTAGATAAATGAAAAGCAGTGGTGAAGCTGTACTTCAAGAGTCTCTCAAGAATTTAGCTTATAGGGCCGTTTAACAGTAGATGATGAACGTTTCATTCAGCATAGGTGTGTGTTTCTGCTCTGAGATACCTCAGTTTCTTATCTCACCAGGATGAATTAGTACATCCAAATACTGCTCCATTTTCCATGCTGCCACCAAAGAATAAAATATGCTCTTGTCCTCTTAGTTAAACCCCTGCATTGACTCCTTGTGGCCTCCGGGGTAAAACCCTTTTTACAACCTACAAGATCCTTTAAGACCTAGCCCAGTCTTTCTGTAGAACCTCATGGTTCCTAATCTGATTTCCACTCCTACTGAACAGAATTTCTGGCACTTTCCCCAAAGTTCTTTGCTCTCACCACTGCCTTTGCCTTCCCTCCCACATTCTATCCTCTCTGCCTAAAGCAGCTTTCCGCCTTTCTTCATCTGGCTAACGCTACTCCAAGATCCAGATTAAGAGTCAATTCCTTCAAGAAGCTTCTCTTGACCCATGACCCCTAGGCTGGTGAGCTACCTCCCCCCCCCACCAACATTCTGTGCATGAACCCTATCCTAGTCCTTACATACTGCATAATTTTCTGTAATTTGTTATTTCCTTACATGCCCACCCAAGTAGGACATGAACTTCTCTAACACAGGGACCCTGTCATTCAACCCTGAATTCCTCACACACAACTCAGGGCCTGGAACTACTTCAGTGCTCAAAAAAAAGGCTTGTTAGGTGGATGAGTGAACAAAAAAATATCCTAGTCTCAGATTGTCCACTGTGTGTTGGGGAGAAAGAAGGCCAGAGATATTACTTCTTCAGAGACTTCTTAAAAGGTGGCAGAATTTCAAGATTGATTGATGAGAAATGTGGCTCTGACAATAGAAGAGAACTTGGAGTTATCCTGTTTATAATTCCACCAAATGTTGAGGAGAAAGGGTAATGTTGGAGAAAGAGCAATGGAGTAGGAGTCAGGAAACCTGCATTCTCTTCATCTCTTTCTCATTGACTAGGAGATAATTTATTTGGGAGAGAGGACCCAAGTTTCCTTCTGGTTGAAAGAGAGGGTTCAATTAGGTGCTTTCTGATGTCTATGATGCTAATGAGAATAGTCTGAGGGAATCTGCTGGATCACAAACAGTAAGAACGGGATATGGACAGTGGCAAGGAGAATCTGACCTTGAAAACAATGGGGGCAGGGGGCAGTAGAACTCTTTTGTCGAAGGTAAACTTACGAGAGAAGTCAACTAAGTAAAGCTAACGATTATATTGTGCTTATTCCTGTTCTCAGCACTTTACATGAACCCAACCCATTGAATCCTATTTATGAGGAAACTGAGGCACAACAAAAACAAAGCAATTTGCTCAATGTCACACAGCTTGTAAGTGGTGGTGCCAGGATTTGAAATACCACAGAGCTGTTCTCAGATGAAAGTGGGTCTCACCCTCTCAGCCTTTTCCCAGTATGGTCCTGAGGCTTTGGAGAAAGAAGGTTAAAAACTAGTGGTGTCCAACAAGCCACAGATAACCTTGCAAGAATTTAGAAAATAGGAGGCTAAGGGGAAAAGGAAAGAAGGGCAAAAAGAAGGAGGAGAGGAAGAAAAAGAGGATGGGAGGGAGGGAGGAAAAGAAAGACTATATCTAGGTTATAGAAGGCATTCCCTGCTGAAACAAGCCAGACCTTTGTCATTAAAAACTTGTTCTGGGTGGTAATCTCCTTGCTGAATCTAGATGCTGTGTAACCACTGCCTAGCCGTTTTACAAATTCTTATGGTGCTGAGAGCAATTCTTCCTAAGCATTATCTTCTATCCATATGTTGTGGTGCTGAAAGGTAAACAGATGGCCTCTTTCTTCACTATCATATAACTTCACATAACCTGGTAGATGGGTGGGAGAGTTATACTGTTTGTGGCTCTCACTGAAGCAGTGGTTCTGAATCTTTTTCTCCACTTTCCCCGTTTTCAAAGGCGTCTGATACACTCTCATTATAATAGTGGTTGTAACTAGGTGGGAAATAAAAGAGAGCTGGTAGCCCTATTCCCCAGTGGAACATTCTAGAATCTTTGATATACATGTAGTTTGAAAAAAATTGCTCCTCCCAATTGAGAATTACTGATCTAAGAGAAATTAAATGAAGCAAGCAGCATAAAATTAAAACTTTAAATTTTGGCATATAGTTATAAATCATATTACCTCAAAAGCAAAGATAGCGAGATTGACCTATCACTGTCACTCAGAAAGTTGCCATTTGCCACCTCCCTGCATGAGAGGACCATCCCTTCTCTGAATTAGGAGGTGGGTGGGGTTTGACAGCTGTGCTAGATTCATGTGGATTCTTCCTCAAAAAAGTGCTGCCTTACCTTGCCTTGTCCTTTTCACCTACCTGCTGTTAATTTCATGATGGTGACAGTCGCCACCTCCACTCCCTCCACCCTATGCCGAATGGCGTTTAGGGCTTCAGTGGAGTAAAGGTTTGTCCTTCACACACTTGTGTGTCTTCAGAAATGTTTCTGAAGGAGTTGTTGTGGCTCTTATAGTTTTCGAGTTCTGGATTTTGCTTCAGTGTTAGTCATTTGCATTCTGCATCTGTGGCTCTAATTGAACTATCCCAGTGTTTTCCAAACTGAAGGCAATCACTCAGCATCTTCAGGATTTTTGCCATATCTGTGTTCCACCTGTGCTATTATTCACTCAGTGTCTTTAAGTTGACTCACTTCTTTAACTGAAAGAAATTTATATAGAAAGCTTATATCGCAGCTATAAATGGAAAATTAGCACGACTTGCTATAAAGAGAAGGTACCCAGAAAAACTAAATACAGTGAAAACACAAATGTAATTATATTCTGCTCAAGAGTATTGTCTCTGACTGCTCTGAGCCTGAGGCCACCTTCTGTTTGTTAAGAAGGAAGAATAATAAGTGTTCAAGAAATATTAAAGAGATACCAGTCCAACACGGTGTCCTTGGTGGCATCGGAAGGATTGAAAGACAATGGAAAAGGGAATCACTTTCTCACTGTGTGATTCAGTATTATGTAATGCCATGTGGGCATTCTACCTTGAATAATCTCATATATCTCCAAGTCATACTTGTTTTTCACACTTAGGGAAATGTGGAATAAATCCAGATTTCACAATTGTTTTAGTCACAATCAGTGGTCATAACCTGAATAACATTTGGTTCCCACCCTAAAGAGAAGCCTTCTGCTTTAGCCCTCACATGTTGCCCAAACACAGCCCAATCTTTGCGTCTTATAAAGGTGGCTTTGCTTCATGCTTCCAGGCTCCATGATTTATTTTCCTTTATTCTGTGTGTGTGCGTGTATGTGTGTGTATGTGTATCAGTTAAGATTTTTGATGGTAAGTAACAGAAAGCCCACTCTGTCTAGCTTAGGGAGGAAAGAAATATTCTGAAAGGATAGCATGTAATCTACAGAATCCTTGTAGAACCCGGCTTTGAAAATAAGCCAGGGCCCAGAGCAGGCAGGGAGTTGGAGCCACAGCCAACCATCTGGTTGGAACAACTCCATGGACAACACTGTAACGACAGCCACTGCACATCCGTGGTGCTGGGCACCCAGTTCTGTAGCTGTTGGACTGTCTGTGTGCTGCCATCAATAATTTCTCAGCTGTCTCTGCCTCTTTAAACCACTAGCCAGAAAGTGATATACTATGTGGGAGCCTCTGTCCGGCATGGGTTACCTGCTGTGTCCCAGCTGCTGGTGGAGGGGGTCAGAGGGAGGAGATCCCCCTCTCCCACTTATGGTGTCTGTAGTGAGAGATGCAGAACTGGGTCCTTCTGATATGACACACATTGTGGAATTTTCCCCCAAAGAGGGACTGTATGCCCTCAACATTGCTCATCACTTCCTTCCTTCTGCAAATGTTTATTAAGCTCTGGCCATATTCCAGACACTGGGCTAAGCTCTGGATTTGGTGGAGAATAACACTAACATGTCTCTGTCCTCAGGGATCTTACAGTCTAGCGTGGAGGCTGAATATTAATCAAATGACCACATAAACATATAACTGTGTAAGTGTGCTGAGAGTGTACTTGGTGGGCATGGGGGGGACTGACTGAAACTGGGGTTCAGGGAAGGCTTGAACCACATCCTGAACCGGTAGGAGTGGGGCATAAAGAGGTGCAGGGGTGGGGGTGGAGGGTGGGGAAGCTGTGGTCTGGGGGATGGAACTGCTCATTTGAAGAACTTTGAAGTATTCTAATCTGAAAAGTGAAGGGGTTTGTTTTACTTGGGACAAAGATATTGATGGCAACAAAATACGTTACTACCTTCTTTGTAACACAGTACATGTGAAGGTGAATTCTGATGTCCGTGGGGGCAGCTTTTGTGCACAAAAAAAGACTTATTGGGGGTAATTGGTTTTAAAAACAAATATTTTATTCATTAAAATCATAAATTGGGGCTAGCCCAGTGGCATAGTGGTTAAGTTCATGCACTCCACTTTGGTGGCCTGGGGTTCACAGGTTTGGATCCCAGGCACTGACCTACACACTGCTCATCAAGTCATGCTGTGGTGGCATCCCACATACAAGATAGAAGATGACTGGCAGATGTTAGCTCAGGGCCAATCTTCCTCACCAAAAAAAAAGAAAGAAAAAGTCATAAATAGAAAACCTAGTTCTTTCCCCCCCCCATATATTTATTATTTTACTTGTAAATCTAAGTAATTGTAACAATCACTTTAAGGAATATTTTATAACTTAATAATTTTTTTTTCTTGTGAGGAAGATTGGCCTGGAGCTAACATCTGTGCCAATCTTCCTCTACTTTGTATATGGGATGCCACCACAGCATGACTTCACAAGTGATGTGTAGGTCCACACCCGGATCTGAACCCTGGGCCGCTGAAGCAGAGCTCATGAACTTAGCCACTGCACCGCTGGACCAGCCCCAAATTTAATAATATTTTAATAAGTAATTTAATAAAATAATAAATAGTCTGAAGACAAATTTAATGTATTTTCTTTTAAAGCACTTGAATGTTTGACAGAACTTACCAAATACTTAGAAAATTCCAGAAAATCTATTAAGTTAAACTTTATAAGTACCTGGAATCCTAAATTTTTAAACATCTCCATGCTCTTTACAGGGGCAGGAGAGTAAAGTGGCTAGGACCACACTCTCTGGAGTGAGGTCATCTGGGTTGAATGCCCTGCCCTATCATTTCCTAGGAATACTTTGGGGAATGAAGAGAAGGAAAAAATATTTTTGCTTCTACCCTTCTAAGTTCTTGGCTGGAGCTCCTGTAGCAAAAGAGAGATTAACAAGACAAAAGCAAACAAATTTATTTAATATGAGTTTTACATGACCCTTGAGCCTGCATAAGGAATGAAGACCCAAAGAAACAATTAACCTGAGTGTTTTTATGCTAGGTTTGAAGAAAGTGGAAAGTCCTGGAACAATGTGATAGGACAAAAAAGCATATGAGCCAAGTGTAGTATATGGGGTTCTGTTTGTTCAGACTCCTCTTGTCTTCCCTTTGTCTTCAGAGATAAGGGTGCTCCTGCCTTCAGATACAGGGAGGGCACCTCTCACATGAGGTCTTCTGACCTGCATCAGGGGAAGGTCAGGGTCCTCCCTGCACACGGCATTTCTCAAATTCCTTCAGCTCAGAATGTGCACTACGCCAAGGTGCCATATTTGGGGGCAGCTTATCCTCCACCCTGTCAAGAACATTGCCTAATTGCTCCGTAACTCAGTTTCTTCGCCTATAAAATAAGGATAATATTAGTACCTGCCTCATTGGATTCCTGGAAGGTGTGAATGAGTTAATGCTCTTAAAGGATAATTTTTGAAGAACAGTAAAATCATGACTCTCCTACAGCTATCAGTTGAACACATTAAAGATTTTATTTAACTCTAAGTGTATTAGTTTCCTAAAACTGCCATAAAGAGTACCACAAATGGGGTGCCTTAGAATGACAGAAATTCATTCTCTCACAGTTTTGGAAGCTAAAAGTCCAACATCAAGGTGTTGACAAGGCCCTGCTCCCTCTGCAGGCCCCAGGGAATAATCCTTCCTTGCCGCTTCCTTGCTTCTGGTCGCTGCTGGCAATCGTCATGTTTCTTGGCTTATAGCTGCATCTCTCCAGTCTCTGTCTCTTTATCCACATGGCCTTCTTCTCTGTGTATCTACGTCTCTGTGTGTTCTCCCCTCTTCTTGAAAGGACACCAGTCATTGGATTTAGGACCCACCCTAATCCAGCATGACCTCTGCTTAACTAATTACATCTACAAAGACCCTATTTCCAAATAAGGTCACATTCTGAGGTCCAAGTGGAGGTGAATTTTGTTGGGGACACTACTCAATTCACTATAATAAGGAAACTGGTAAAGTGTTACAGTCAATTTAAAGGAGAATCCATAGAACAGATACATTTATAGATCAGGAATATTGAAGTGACTATACTAATGGACATATAAAAATACTCAAAATACCAAATACATATTCTTTTTTTTTTTTTTTTAAGATTTTATTTTTTCCTTTTTCTCCCCAAAGCCCCCCGGTACGTAGTTGTATATTCTTTGCTGTGGGTCCTTCTAGTTGTGGCATGTGGGACGCTGCCTCAGCGTGGTTTGATGAGCAGTGTCATGTCCGCGCCCAAGATTCGAACCAACGAAACACTGGGCCACCTGCAGCGGAGTGCGCGAACTTAACCGCTCGGCCACGGGGCCAGCCCCCAAATACATATTCTTAAACTCAGCACAAACATATTAACACTATGGGTCTGATTTAGATTCTCATTTCTATTCTTACTTCTAAATTTCCCCAAGCTAAAAGACGTTTATTCACTAAGCAAGCTGGTCTTCCCCCTATACTGAATTCAGGTTCTCTATGGAGCCATCCACTGGCTTCCTGGGTTCGTCATAGTTAAGGTTGCCTTATGTAAGTGGAACCTCCTCTTACACCTGTTGTCCGGGTGTAATTAATAGCACTCCTTTCATTTTCAAAGGTGTCCCAGTTTGGAGGATGAATTACTAATAGATCTTACTGATAGACCATAAAGTCCAGAGGCCCATGGGACAAGCTGGGACGTTCTGAGCCTTGTTTATTGTCACCATAACTGGGAGTCAATAACTCAAAAAGGGATTGGACTCTCAGTACTGCCTCATGGGGGAGGAAGAACTATTCCTCCATCCTAGAGGTTCTTCTGGCGGCTCTAAGAGTGAAATTGACGTGAGACAGAATAACAGGAGAAAATCAAACACATTTAATAACGTGTGTATATGGGAGAAACCCAGGAAAACTGAGTAACTTGCCAAAATGGATGAAGCCACCACCTTAGATACCATCTTCAGCTAAAGACAAAGGAAGATGTTGGGGGTAGTGGTTTGAGACTTCAAAGGGGAGGAAGACAATTCACATGGAAATGGAAAAGTAAACGTTTGGTAAGCAAATGTTTGCTGGGCCGTCAGTAGGCAACGAGACCCCAGAGAGAACTTTGATAAAAATGGGCCTTGCCAGGTGCCTTCCTGTCTACCACACCTAGAGTTGTACATGGTGACAGCTCCTTCCTAGGACAGGCCTTCTATCTTAAATTCTTTTAGGCAGTTACCGGGGAAGGTCAAAGTTTCTTTCTGAGTCTTTTTTTCTTAAATATTATCAAGCCAAAGAGACACATTTTGGGGTGGCAAATTCCGATCCCCCACAGCCTCAAAATCTGCAACTCCCACATAGATGGTGGCGAACTTCCTTTGCTGCTTCAGCTGAATTTTGTGTTTCTTTGGCTCTCTTAAGATCCTTCGTGTCTTCCCATCTGGCTTATTGCAGGAGTCTCATAACCAGTCTCCTGTTTCCACCCTTTCCCTCCACAGTCTATTCTTCACACAGCAGCCAGAGAGATCCTCCAAAATATAGGTCCCTTCTCTACTTGGAACCTTCCAACAGGCTTCCAAGTTGCCTCAAGATAAAAACCAAATTCTTGACAGTGGCCCAAAAGGCCCTACCTGACTCAGACCTTGTTTATTTTTCCAATTCTATTGCTTATTCCTCTCATTCATAATTCAGCTTTCACTGCCTTAGCCTCCTTGCTGTTCCTCACACTGTCAGGCTTCACTCATTAGGTTCTTCCTTGCGTGTCGAACATTATTGGCCCAGATATCTCCATGGTTAATCCTCTCACCTTCTTCAAGTTTTTCTCAAATGTCACCTTCTCAATAAGGCTTTCCTAATCACTCTGTTTAAAATGTAACATCCTTGCTTTAAAAAAAACAGAATTAATCCTTAGCACTTATCACCTTCTAATATACTATATAATTTGCTTGCTTTTATGTTTCTTATTAATGTCTCTCCCCACAAGAACGTAATCTCGACAAGGTCAAGGATTTTGTTTTGTTTTGTCGTTGCTGTTGTTTGTCTGTTTTGTTCAGTTATGTATCCCTGGTGCCCAGAAAGAGTCTGGCATATAATCCATAGTCAATAAATATTTGTTTAGTAAGTGAACGCATGAATGAATGTCTCCAGAGGCACTTTAATGTCATTCTATTGGGTTCTTCATACCATTTTATAATTCTTTTTCAAAGTCCTTAAGGGCTTTTTTGGTGAGGAAGATTTGCCCTGAGCTAACATCCATTGACAATCATCCTCTTTTTTTTTTTTTTTTTTGCTTGAGGAAGATTAGCCCTAAGCTAACATCTGTGCCAATCTTCCTCTACTTTGTATGAGAGTTGCCGCCACAGCGTGGCTGATGAGTGGAGTAGGTCTGTGTCCAGGATCCAAACCCATGAACCCAGGCTGCCAAATCAGAGCATGTGGAACTTTAACCACTCAGCCGCAGGGCTGGCTCCCCAGAGTCCTTGAGTTTTATTGCCCTGTTACCGTAGATAAAATTCCACTTTTGTTTCATGTTTCTCCTGGCTATCTGGGACACTAGTTTTTCAGACACTGAAATGACATAGATGGAGTTTCGCATCTCCCACCACCTGTCTGAGCCTATGTTCACATTACTAAAACATGTTAAAGACCCTCCTTTGAACAGCCACCTCCAAGAAATGAAGCTCACCACTGCTTCCTAAGCTTTCCGAATGGAGGACTCCTCAGCAAGAGGAAAGTGGAAGAGGTTCCCCCTGGATATCTGGGACACCAGAAGCAATCCAGAGCAAGCAGGACATTCCTTTGGAGTCTTTGGTTTTATTTATTTATTTTTTTAATTTAACTTCCAAAGAATTACTGACAATTTTGAATTCTTTTCCATCGTGTAACTGATTTTCCTATGGCTTCATGTATACCTTCCCAGAGTTATTTCCTTGTACTTTCAGGATAACACAACTCTGTATTTGAAGGTCTCAGTAACTGGACCCAAGGAAGTGACTTGGTGCATAGAATGGCGGGTGCTGAAGGAGGCCAGTGAAGAAGTATTTTATGAGGCAGTGCTGTGTGTGCCTCAGAGCCCAGCCCCAGCAATCGGGCCAGCTCTGCAGAGGACAAGCCCATTCAGGCCCATTCTCAGACACCTGCATCCAGAATATCTAGTTATTTCACCTGTGTGAACAAACCCTGGCTATCCTGGGTCTATTTTCTTATATTGGCTCTGATAAAGTAGTAGACACAGAAAATGAATTCACAATCCTTAAAATGTGTAGCTAAAAGAGTGAATTTTATCTGGATTTGTCAATTAATTGAAATGTGTTTTTTTTCCCTCCAGCTGAGAAATTGTTAACTTGAATTGATCTATTTGATTATTTTAAGGTTTCCTTGTTGTTCAAAGTACATTCATTATCCTTTGGATTAAGATTTATTGACCAGAGATTCACGGGCTTCCTAGGGGCTCGTGGCTGTCCTCCTGGGAATCTGTGATGAAGTGAATGTTTGTATGCAAATGAAGTACATCAGTGCACTACTCATCTGTATAGAGAGAGTCTGTAACTTTCCTCAGGTTTCAAGGGTGTCCTTGACCCCCTCAAAAAGTTAAATTCTATTTTGGAATAATTTGGCATTTTTGTGTGACACGTGTGCATTTGGTATTACTGTGACTCAGTCCTTTTACTTTATTACAAAGAATACTGCAACATACATTTAAAAAATAAGTAAAACTTCCTGACCTTTGAGTGTGATAATTTTTTACCTGAATGCATTGCTACAGCCTTACATTTAGTCTGTCCCTTGAACAGGCTTTTCTAGAAGTTCACTAAGTGTGGCTTTTCTCCAAGTCAATAGTTTTCTGAAACAGATTTTACAAGTGTCTAATGCCTCACATCTGACATGAAGTCCTTCACACCCACCCTGTTTTCGTTTTCACTAAAGCTGGTCAGTGTGGTTACTTACTCTTCTGCCTTTCATTACTGTAATTAAAAAAATAGTTGAAGTATGGTCAAAATGGTCCCATTTGTTCAAAGGTGCAAATTAGATTTTAAAAGATTCCATTTAGATGTCATACTCTACTTACTTTGCTTCATTTCTATAGGAATCCTTAAGAAAATTTAGGGTGTTCTAGAAATTTGCAAAATAAATTCTTTTCTTAAAATTGCAAAGCAGGCATCTGTGATTTTTAAGGCATCTTATAAATGTCCTCTTACATGTAGTGACATGTAAATATGCCCTTGATTTTTCTGGTACAGCCTGATTTAAAATATTTTCCCCTCAGAATATTCCAGAAACTCAAATATTTCATCATTATCTTAACTAAACTTCCCACACCCCTTTTGCACCTGGAAAGAGCTCCCTCTGTCCCAATTTTTCTTTCAAAAACATGATCTCTGTGTTTATATGACACATGAAGCTTTTGGCTTACATTTTGTAGGCATTAGCTTAAGTTGAACCCACACTCGGGTGTTACCGTAATTACTCACCTCTAGAGAGGGGACTGAAATTGTCTCTTCCTATTGCCAGGTACTGTCAATTTATGTTTTGTTATTTCAATCTTTTGTGAGCTGGGAGACTAGAAGGCTAACTTTGGGGAAAGGATCTGAACATGAGAATAAATAGGATCTAAAGGGAGGGCATAAAGGAGGAGCTCTCCTTTGGTGGGCTTTGTGACTGTTCAACACCATTTTCAATTATTTCTGAGTTCATGGCCATGGTCCAAAGATGTGAGATAACCAGAAATCTTACCTCTGGATAGGTGACATTTTATTGTAGTTTTTCTTCTTTCCTTCCCTTCTTCCTTCTTTTTGCAATAAATATTTATTGATCACCTATTACATGCTAATACTATTCTAGGCACTGGAAATAGATGATAAATGACCTCCTTGATCTTACATTCCAACAGGGGCAAATAGCCAAAAATAAATAAATAAGTAAAACGCATAGAATGTCAGCTAGTGATCGGTATAACAGAGAAAAATCAAGGAAGGGAGATGGAGAAGGAATGCCAGTTTTTGTTTTGTTTTGTTTTTGGTGAGGAAGACTGGCCCTGAGCTAACTTCTGTTACCAATCTTCCTCTTTCTGCCTGAGAAAAATTGTCCCTGAGCTAACATCTGTGCCAATCTTCCTCTACTTTTTGTATGTGGGATGCCACCGCCACAGCACGGCTTGATGAGCGTTTTGTAGGTCCTCACTGGGCATCTCAACCCTCAAACCCTGGGCCCCCAAAGCAGAGCAGGCGAACTTAACCACTATGCCACCGGCTGGCCCCAGGAAGTTGAATTTTAAATGGTCAGAGAAGGCCTCCCTAAGGTGACATTTGAATAAAGACCTGAAGGAGCTAAAAAAAAAAAAACGAAATCAGGCTGATATCTGGGGGCAAAAAATTCTGAATAAACGCATGGACCCAGAGTCAGGGGCAAAATGGGTGGAACGTGCATCCTATGTTTAAGAAGTAATAAGAATAGAAATGTGGCTGGAGCAGAGAGGGTTGGAGGAAATGAGATCAGAGCAGTTATAGGGGGACAGATCATGTTATACTTTGTTGATCATTATAAGACATTTATATATATACCTATTTTCTGAATGAGATAAGAAGCTATTAAGGATTTTGAACCAAAAAAGAAAAAATGCATGAACTGTTTTTCATTTTATGAGGTCACCCTGGCTACTGTGTTTGTTAGATGAGGGATGATGATGGCTTGAACCAGCTTAATATCAGGGAAGATGGTGAGAAATGGCTAAACCCTGGATTTATGTTGAAGGCAAAACCAACAGGATTTCCTAACAGATTGTATGGGGTCTGAGTGAAAGAGAGGAGTTGATGATGTCTTAGCCTGGATTCTCCAGGAAACAGAGCCTGTGTGAGAATTCTTATTGGGGAGTGAGATTCCAGGGAGAAGAAGGATGGGATGGGGAGGTGAAGGAGGGAGGGAGGGAGAGTTTACTACTGCTGGAGGCCAATGGTTGCTGATCCCATGGGCCCGCCTAAGAATTCAGATGATATGCATCTCAGCATCCTTGCTCTGGGAAGAAGGAAAGGGAAACTTTTATCCATCCATTCATATCCCCTGTAGGTCAGGCTGTTAACTCCACCAACCTTCCTGGCTTCCCGGGCATGGGTGATGAGAGAGTTCCCAGATGGTAACAGAAGAGCCCCAGCGTGGAAGGTGAGAGGAGCGTGGTGCAGAGCTGAGGTGCAGCATGTCAGGTTGCACCTGGGTGAAGCTAGTTGGCACTCACACAGAACTGGTGGCTGCAGCATGGCTAGAAGAAGAGACAGGCTGAGAGGATCTCAAGAGATGTATAAGAGGTATCCAGTGTAGTTCACCCTTTGTGCTACTCAGATTTGCCCAAGCTTTCCATTACATCCAGCTCCCATACTAAAATATGGGACCTTCAATTGTGTAAGATACCCTTACTTCTTTCCTGAGAGAGATGGGGATACAAGTCCAATCTGCCACAGAGCTCCATTTACAATGCAATATTTACAAAGATGTAATGCAAGAGGGTTTGTCAAGTAAGATTGTCTCCCCTGTTGCAGCAGATCCCAAGGTTGTAATTGATAGTTCATCAGCTCTCTTCAACTCCAATTCTAGATTTCTCTCACTCTTGGCTTATGTTTTGACTGGCTGGGGTGATTGCCTTGTGGGAGGATCCAGACTTTCAACTCTAAGGCTCTACACCCTTAGTTGCCTTGTCCTTATCAGCTGTGGTTGCCCTATTTTCCCATTCACCATTATCATTGGCCACAGAAGAACCAAAACATGTCTCAGTGAAATCCCTAGGTTCTAGACTTACACTGCACTGCTGTTAATGTGTAGCAGCTACCCTCACTTCTCAAGGTGCTATTATTCCTATCAGTACAGAAACTCCTTTATTTGCCTATTCACTGGTAGGAGGAGCCCAAATGACCACCTGGTCAGTATAGCGTCAGGCCCCCTGTGTTTGATTTAGTGGAAGTAATCTTTACATCCAGGAACTAGGCCATCTAATCTGGCAGGAATAGAGACAGGGAAGTTCAAATTCTGAAAGTAGGTCACTGTGATGATGGTGAGAAGCGCCAATGCAAGGGCCAATCCTACCAGCACCCCTAGATCCTCATACCGATATATTCCAGCTGTGTAGAACACAGTGACACATACTGGCTATTAGTTCAGTATGTATACTTCATTAGTTCAGGTGCCCAAGCCTGCAGGACTTTGTCCCCAAGTTGGTATCTTAGCTGAGCCTTTAAAGGGTCATTCTACCATTCTGTTAGGAAGTTGCTTCTGCATGATGGGGTACATGGTAAGACTAGCGGATATGGGGATCATGTGCTCTTTGTTGTACCTTCTCTGCCATAAAATGTGTCTCTTGGTTGAGTGTTGTGTTGTTGCAGGGTGGTGCAACAAGTTGGTTGTTGCAGTATTGTGTAGGATTTCACACTGGTCTATCAGGCATTCTATAAGCCCTTGAATAGTGGCTCTGCTGGAGGCACTGGGGTCAGGAAAGGCAAACCCAAATCTAAAGTAACAATTCTTTTAAAAATGCACTACTCAGCCATAAAAAAAGACAAAATTGTGCCATTTGCAACAATACGGATGGACCTTGAGAGTATTATGCTAAGTGAAAGAAGTCAGACAAAGACAAATACCATATGATTTCACTCAAATGTGGAAAATAAACAAACAAACAAACACATAGATAAGGAGAACAGATTGGTGGTTACCAAAGTGGAAGGGGGTAGGGGGTGGGTGAAAGGGGTAAAGGGCCACATACGTATGGTGACGGATAAAAACTAGACTACTGGTGGTGAGCACGATGCAGTCTATACAGATACTGAAATATGATAATGTACACCTGATGTGTACACAATGTTATAAGCCAATATGACTTCAATAAAATAATGTTTTTTTAAATGAATCACTACTTTCTACAGGGTGGAAAGTGTCCAATGTGATCAAAGTGTCACCAAATGGCTGGCTGTTTTCTTGGAGGAAATTTGCCTCATCAAGGGTGCAGCATTGGTTTCTACTGCTGGTAGGTTGGGCATTCAGAGAGGTGGTATCTTGATTAGATTTGTTGCAAATGAACTCATGATGTTGGGCCCAAGCTTGGCTTCCATCCCCGTCACCATGGCCATTTCATTCATGCCCATTGCACCAGCACTGGTTGACATCTGTACAATTAGTCATCCTGTCCACCTGGTTGTTTAAAGTCACCCCAGTGGTGGATACTCTCTGATGGGCATTAACCTGAGACATAAAGATCCATACAATTTATGCTCACTGCCATAGGTCCATTCATATATCTCTTTTCCAGCCTTTCCTGTTGTCTTATCTTCCAGTTTTTATTTCTTCCTGCCCAGTGACCAACCAGATAAGTTCCTTATCACTTCTCAGTATTCCCCATATATCCTTACCTCATCTTTTCTCCCTTCGCACAAAATGAATGATTACTTGTAATGCTCACAGATCTACCCACTGGGAGGGAGGATTTCCCTTCACCACTGTCCTCCAGGGCCACCCTTGAGGGGGGCTATACTGCAGCACTAGTTCATTTTTTGTCTAGTGTTAACTTATTGCACCAATCTGTAGAGCAGGCACCAACCTATGGCTTCCATCAATTGATCCTATGGAGGCCTCCATGAAGCCATAGATCTGAGGTGAGGGGACAAGAGAGACAAGTGAAGTGGAGGTCTAGGCCACCTGTTCATGTAATTTACCTTCCCCTTCTAGACTTGCTTGATACAAAATGTAAAATTTCCATCATAAAATCAAGTGCTACTGTGCTCAACTTATTTTATAACTCAGGGGGACTGACAATGCCCAGTTCACAATGGGCAGCTGCAGTCCTAGGGTCACTTGGTGTCCCATGAAGAGGGCTAGTCTCTATTAGGGCAGAGTAGCATGGCAGGAACTCTTGTTCAAAGGAAGAGTAGCTCTGTCCTTCATAAGGTAAAGCCTTGCTCGAAAACCTTAGGGACTGAGCTTCAATTATTTATTGGGACTTTCCAGAAAATCCACAGACTATCTTTATTCACCGTGGCTATCTCTAGTATCATCAGATCTGCTGGGTCATGTGGCCTGTGTGGCAGCGTAGCTGGTATTTCAGCCCAAATCTGCTATAGACTCTTCTCTTGTTCTAGGTCCTACCTGAAACTGGCAGCATATCTGAGTCATCTAATAAATGGGCAGATGTTTTGGAGCATATTCCAAAGTGTGATATATCTTGCTTCCAAAGAACAAAGAGACCCAGAAAGTGCTGTACTTCTTTGTAGGAGGTAGGAATGGCAAGATACAACAGCTTATTCTTTACCTTAGATTCTATGTTCTAGAATGCCCTACACTAAACACTTCACCAATGAGAGAGAACCCTGAAACTTTGGGAGATTTATCATCTACCTCTTGGCACTCAGGTTCCTTAGTAGGATATCCAGAGTTCTTTCTACTTTTTGCCCATCAAGTTCAAGTAGCATGTCATCATGTAGTAGACTAGTATGATGGTGTATGTGATGCCAAGACTCTTGTTGTCCCTACAGACTCTAATATGAAATAAAGCTGGCAAGTTTTGCCTTGGATCAAAACAATGAATGTGTACCGCTATTCCTTCTATGTAAAGGTGTACTACTTTTGATCTTCTCTATTGATAGGGATCAAGAAGAGAACACATTCACCACATCAAGAATCACATATAAAGTTCTAGAAGCTGTGTTGATGTGTTCCAATAAAGATATCATATCTGGCACAGCAGCAATGATGGGACCCACTTAGTAGCCAAGTTTACTGTAGTCTGTTGTCATCCACTACACTTCATCTCTTTGGAGTTTTTTTTGGTAGTTGGCTTTGTTTTTGTTTTTTTTTGAGGAGGCAGACAGGTGAACAGAATGAGGATATAAGGGGATCACCATCTTACATTTTTCAAGTCTTTGAAGTTGCCACTATTATCTGCAATTCATCCTCGGATGCAATAATATCAGCATCAGTTCAAACCTTGAATCCAATCATCCTCAGAAAGCCTGGGATTTCCCTTTACCAGTTGACAGTTACCCTGGCAAATGGCCACAGGTTCCTTTTAAGAATGATCCGGGGAACATTTTCCATATATTTTCGTGGTGGCCTCATAGAAACTCCTCAGGGGAGTCCAGCCTCCCTTTCAATCAATGGACTCCCGGTTTCAGAGATACTAAAGTTTTTTTCAAAAATGTGTATCTAAAATTGATGAAATATAGTAACTCGATGTAGTTCAAACACAGTACTAGAGTGAGAAATTTCCTATAACATTGAATTTTAGGTTTAAATTCATGCCTTGATGCCAGAGAAATTAAGGAGAAACTCTAATTACAAAAACATCTCGTTCTTCAGTGTTTGGATTTCTGAAAATTGCCATGATTTTGTCTTTTACGAATTATTAATCCAAGTTACTTTTATTACATTATAACAGTTTGGACTACAGTATACATTAAATGGGTTTTGTGTGCTGCCCTAAAAAACCCACCGCTATGTTGTTTTCTTCTGTTTAATTATGTACTGTGTGTCAACTCTATGTCCACCCTATGCTATATATTTTCACATATAATGTCTCACTTAGGACTCACAACTGAGGTAGGTGTTTGATTCTACTTTAGATGAGGAATCTGAGTCCCAGAAATGTCATCTGTCTTATCTTTTATGTCACAGCCAGTAAGTGTAAGAGTATTCAAATTCGGGTCTCCTAATTCTAAATACAAAGCTTTCTCTACTATTCTGTAGCTATCTTCCTAAATCTGGACTCTTTTCCCCTCCTCTGCCCTCCCCTCCCTTTCCCTCCTCTCCCTTCCTCCCTCTCTCTCTTAATTGATGTGAAATTCACACAATGTACCATTCAATGGTATTTAGTACATTCATAATGTTGTACAACCGTCACCTCTATCTAGTTCCAAACTATTTTCATCGCCTCTAAAGGAGATCCTGTATGAATTAAGCAATCATTTCCCATTCCCCCTCTCCCCATAGCCCCTGGCAACCACTAATCTGCTTTCTGTCTCTACGGACTGACTTATGCTGGACATTTTCTATAAATGGACTCACACAACATATGACCTTTGTGCTTGGCTTCTTTTGCTTAGCATAGTGTTTTCACGTTTCATCCACGTTGTAGGGATAGGCAGAGTGTGGGTGATCAGACAAGCGGCCCAATGGGAAAACAGAGGTAAACAGGTCAAGCTTTGTGTACTTTCAGGACTTTTCAAGCCGGTTCATTTCTAACACATCAGTGGAGTGAGCCCCCCTCTGTGTCTAAACACCTTACAGCCTAGATATAATAATCTGAACACCAAAAATGGCCGGACTTATTCTCAGAGGCTTAGAGCTATGAAAGTACTTTCCCATATTAAAAGGTTTTAAGAATAGTCATCTTGGGAAGAAGAGTGTTTCTGGCCAGTTGGCTGAGGAATACCACACACTCATCCCTCTGGATCCCATGGCAATCTTAGTTAACATTTCTCTGAAGAGGAGACTTAATAGAATGCATGAGCCATTATCCATAACTTTTTTACCGTTTTAAGAGCCAAAACTCATACAAAGGGCTTTCTCTGTTACAGGGAAGCTGCAGAACAACTCAAACAGTATTCCATTTGTAATAGTGTTTCTTATAATCGTATTGGCTTCTCTATCTTATTTTATATCTCCATTAAAAAACTTAACCCATATGCTGGGAAAGAAAATTTCCAAAGAATAAAAAAAGAAAGTTAAGTGAGAAAAGTAGATTATTCTTCCCCTTATGTTTATGGGAGCTTACTTGTCAGCTATTTCTTCCCAACCCACTCTGGACTTGGAGGCAGAAGATATGTGGTCAAATTCTAGCTCTCCACTAATTCGCTGTGTAAGAGACTCTATTTGCTCAACCCGCAGAATGAATAAACTAGTAAGATCTGCTCCAGCCACATCGTGGAGTGGTTATGAGGATCACGTGAGGTAATGCTAGTAGTGGGTATGTGAAATACCTGGTAAACCAGAATAAAGCCTTGATCACAGGTTAACTATTATCACTAATGCAGTTATGGGTCTCAGAGCCTGGGAGAGCTGGCCTGATTTAACCCTCAGTGTGGGTATTATATCAATTTGGAGAGGGCACGCTTCCATGCAGGGACCATTCAGCAGCTGTTTGGCTTAAGGGTTGTACAGCTTTACTAAGAAGAGCAAACACTTGTCCACTGTGCAAAAGAAACATTTTAAAGATTTTCAAGATTTCTTATCTTCTTCCAGAGGTATTCATCCCTGGGAAGTTACTGTTAGTAGGGTAAAGTGACTGAATTTCTAACTGGGGGGGTCCCTGTCCCAATAGGGTCCATAAATCTGTAAGACAGATTTGTCTGTTCTGTGTCAGAGTTTGGCTGAAAAGCCTGTTAGTATTTCCAAACTCTCCAGATGCCCCTATTTAATGCTTGGCTGGCCTTCTTATGTAGCATAACCAAGTTGCCATTTCACAACCATCCTCAATCCTTGGAATCTAAAACAACAAAGCCAGAAGCTCTGAAATGTGCTCTACGAAGCATGAAGGAATCTATTAAGTTTCTGTCTGATTCAGTTCTGTGTGATAATAGAAGTTCTAATGTACTTATGAAGAATTCCTTTTAGTTATAAGAAACTTGGCACTTTACAGAAAGTATATATCTCATGATCAAAAAATAGGGTGGCTTGGAGGGGCTATGCTTTCTTTTTACATTGTATCCAGTATCTTCATTTTCAATAGCAGCAAATTACGGTAGGGAAATATCTTGAATAAAAGCTATGTCAGCTGAAAGTCATGGTGAAGAGTAGCAGATGGAAATTTCCCACATAGTAAGGAAATTATTGTATGACTGTGTAAAAGGACTATTATGTATAAGGGTGGTAATAGAAATGGAGAACGTAGGTAAGTCAGGCGACCTTCAGTAAGTCATCAACCTTTTAGTAAGGCGCTTAGTCTTTCTGTGCCTCACCTTTTGTATCATTGGATGGCTCTGTTCTACTTGAGAGAACTGTTGGGAAGCCAAGGACGTAATTGTTCAAGTGTACAAGGCATTGCTCATTATTCAGGGACAATATTTCTTGTTCAGCAGAGTAAGAATATGGGGGGTTATGCTTTATCAAATATTTTGAGGAACATAGATTTATCACATAAGGATCTTGAGAGAATTAGACTGTAAACACAAAGAAACAATAAATAAACACTTAATTTAAAAGCATATACACCCATCCTTTCCTCCTCCACTCTTCTAACAATGCGAGAGGAGTCCCTCCATTTGCATCCATGCTTCCCTGTCTCCTCACCCTACTTTGACTTTTTTCCTCTCTCTCCTTCTCTCCCAGATCCTTCCATCACTATCTAAACACAGTCAAGTCTCTTTCTACTAAAAAGAAAATCCCTCTATAGTTCTCGTATCTTGGTGCACCTACCACTCCTACTTCTCCACCTGTCTCTTTCCTTTCACAGCTAAACATTCATAAAGAGTTTTCTCAAGTTGCTTTCTTGATGTTTTTATTTCCCATTCACTCTAGCTTAGTACAATCTGGCTTCTGCTCCCATTACTCAATTGAAAAAGCTCTTGCCAAAGTCACTAACAACATTTGTTACAAAATCTGGTGGACATTTTTAGATACTTTCCTGAATTGAACCTCTGGAAGCTTTTGTCAGTGACAACTGCTGCAGCTCACTCCTTGCGCTGTACAGATCTACTTTTCCATACAAATTTGGAAAACAGATCGTCCAGGATTCCAGTGGGTCTGCCTTCCTGAGGGGAAATTTGGAAAAGAGAGGTCAGGAAGATGAACTCCAGCTCCTGTTGCTGCAGTTGGTCTCAGGACCACAATTGGTACTTATTGTCTTCTCTCCTCTCCTGTCCATTCTAAATTCCCCTTGCACTCAGCTTTCACCCCTACTGGTCTTGATGACGTATGTGGTGGTGTGATCCAAGCTCCCATTCCTGAGGGGTCTGAGCCCTCAAGAATGATAATCACACTCTCCTAACCTGGAGTTGCTGTACTTGTCCATTTTATTAATGATTGAGCAAGTACTACGACAAGCCCAAATGGATCACCTGAATTCCATACATATTCCTCCCTTCCCTCATTATGGAACAGCAGCCCTGCCTCTTCCTGCTGATCAGGGTCAGTTACTCCTACCAAGATATTAACTCTGCCTTTAGTTTGCTGGTCCCTGGACATCCAGAGTGAAAAATGCCCAGGTGGTGAGCAAAACTTGTAGTTCTCTGCCAAGCCTAGAATTGTAGAGATGGGAAGCACAGAGTCCTTCTGTAGGTCACTGTATCTATTGGCAATTGGGGGACCAACTGCCCTTTGGTTCCCAGGCCCACATGTTCTTCCTACGGGGACACAACATACAAATAGAGGTTTGTGATTCAATGTGTAACCTGCATGATGGCACCCTATCATGGCAGAGAATTGCCTACAAGTTGGCACTTCAGCTGTGCCTTTGTCAGGCTAATCTTGGCTTTGTAAAACCAATTGCTTCTGGGGAATGACCCAGTGGTGTAGTGGTTGGGTTTGTGCACTCTGTTTCTGCAGTTGGGGGTTCATGGTTCAGATCCTGGGCATGGACCTACACACCGTTCATCAAGCCATGTTGTGGTGGTGTCCCACACACAGAATAGAGGAAGATTTGGCATGGATGTTAGCTCAGGGACAATCTTCCTCAAGCAAAAATAGGAAGATCAGCAACAGATGTTAGCTCAGGGCCAGTCTTCCTCACCAAAAAAAAAAAAAAAACCCAAAAAACAAGAAACAAACCAACCAATTTGCTTCTAGAGGCAGAGAAGGTGTACAATTATCAAGAGTAAGTGTCTACTATGAATGACAATAAACAACTGGCCCTTCTAGGAAGAAAGGGCTCAATGTGGTCAACTTGCCACCAAGTGGCCTTGTGGTCCCCTCAAGTAGGAGTGCCACATTGATCTCTTTTGCTAACTGATTGGGATTTCAATGGTGGTAGTAGCCAAATTAGCCTTGATAAGTGGGAGTCCATGCTACTGACACATAGTCTCCACTCAGTTAATGTGCCAATTATGCTAGTTCTGGGGTGGCCAATGACAAAGGCTGGCTATTGTCAATAGATTAAGCCATTTTGTCTTGGTTTTCAATTCTTCTGTTATAGTGCGTGCTTTCTGGTGATCATTAACATATGATGTAAAGTTCTTCACATTTCACCCGTACTCCGATATATTCATCCTCATGCTTCTAACCCAGACCTTTTTGTTTACAATCTTCTAGTCTTTTTCTTCCCAGGACCCTGACCACCTGGTCAATGTATTTCTCACAAGTCGATCTAATATTCTTATCTCAGGCTACTTTTCTATGAAATCTACCCATTGGAAAGATTTTTCCCTTGCTGCTATCTTTCAAGGCCACTTCCACATGCAGCTGATGTCCATTTTGGATGAACATACTGAACCAAAATTTACAAACCAAACCAAATGATCCATTAACCAAGCTCTGGCTTTTTCTTTGTCTTTCAGCTGCTCATATCAGACACTTCATACAGCCATAGGTGTGAGCTAAGGATGGGACAGTGCTGCAATTTTAGTAGGTGACTTGGGGGTCTGACTTGTCTTCTCATACAGTTTGCTCATGCTTTGTAGTCCTGCTCAGGTTTTATTCTTGATGTACCACTTTCCATCTGATCAATTGCTGCTGAGTCTGCAATTATGACTTAGTGGGATCTGGAGAACTCACTTATGATGGGCAGTTTAGGATGCATGGTCACTTCGTTTCCATGGTCGAATGTTCAGTCTCATTTGACTGAGGGCCCAGTAGCATAGTAAGAGCTGTTCTTTTTTTGCACTGAAGATGGTGTGGCCTTGCTCCAGAACTCCAGGGGACTGCATTGTGATTCTCCTATGAGGGCTTACCTTAAACTTCACCCCACACTACCTTTTCCCCCTATTATCACCTCCAACACAACAGAGTCTACAAGATCATATGGCCCAAGTGTTTATACCACAACCTGGTGTTCAGAGTCTGGCTCGGTTCCTACTCAAAGCTGGCAGACTTTCATGTCAACTGATATATGGGCAGAGCAATCCTTGTACAGTGTTCCATTGAATGAATAAACCAGAGTTTATTGGTCTGTTCTCCTACTGAGGGATAAATAAAAGCATAACTCTTACCTGTAAATCCTGAGTTTGGTCTTCAGCTTTTCTAATTTCCTATTTGATTCGAAAGGGCCTTCCCATTTAGTTTTCAATTGTTTGTTAATTCCTCTCAGCTTTTCATTATCTGTCTGTAGTAGCTTCAGTGCAACTTAATCCAAGCCAGTTAATTCCTTGGATGCATTGGTTTCCTTCACTTCTCTCACTCCCACCCCAGCTCATCCCCACCATCCCCAGGAACTTTCCTAGAGCGTGAATCATTGCACAGGCCAGGGCAGTTCCCTCTACAGAGCATTCTTCCAAGCCATCAGTGGTGAAAGTTTTAGTAATTAAGCTGCTACCTTGTTCCCGGGATTACATGTGCCCCACATACCACCCAGTGTGGGGTCTTCATTACCAACTAACAGAACGTGGTCTGTTCCCAAAGCTATTACCTCCTGCTTTCTCAGACCTCTTCTGGTACCAGCTATGTCAGTTCAGTTATTCTGGGACAGATGCTGAAGCAGAGTTAAGAGTGCAAGTGGTTTGTTGTGTAACATCTTTGAAACATAACAGGAGAGGAAGCAGGATTCGGCAGAAAGTTCCCCAAACTATGGCATACATCTGACAAAATCTTGGCCAACCCATGGGGAGCTATGAGGAAAGATTGCCTGTTAGAGGAGCCCCACATTGGGCATAAAGGCCAGACTCTAGTGCCCCTGCCGTGCTCGGTCATTAGCTGTGGGTTCCCAGGAAGAACCTTGGTTCAAACACTGTGACAGATCCTGAACATGCTGCAGTTGGAGACTGGCGGCTAACTGCCTCTTGACAGCAAAACAAAGCTGTTTCTCAGAGGGTGATTGGAGTGACACATCTCCATGGCTGCTACATCCATTTTTCTTTTTCATCTTTTCTGTTTACACATCTTTGGCATTCTCTACAAGCTTTTCCTTCTGTACGTATCACTTAAATGATGTTGTTTCTTAGGTTTTCATGCCACACTTAGGTTTCTTAGGTTATCATGCCACACTTCCATCAGCTATCTTGTCCACTCCCATTCATCCATTTAATGAGATTGTAATGAATTTCAGTCTCAGATCTTTAGGCTAGGTCTGTTTTCTGAGCACTAGATCTATTTCATCCAACTGCCTGTTTAGATGTCCCATAGACTCCTAACGTTTAGCATTTCCAAAAGTGACCTCATTATCTTCTTAGCCAAAACTATCTTTCTGTATACTCAGTGAATGGATCACCATTTTCCAGATCCTCAAAACAGACAGTGTAGCGTTATCCTTGATGCTGTCTTCCTACTTATTCCTAACATCAAATCCATAATCATTACCAGTCTAGGATCTGTTTCCATTCTGTTTGTATTCCTACCATCCAAATTCATACTGCCATCATTATTTTTCACCTGAACCACTATAAATGGAGTTTCTTCTGTCCTTGTTAAACACACCAGTCAGAGTGATAAGTCTAAAATGTACTACTGGTGGGGTCTCAGTTCCCTGTTTAAAATACATTATTGGCCTCCGTTGCTCTCAGGAGAATTTTCAAACTCTTCCCATGGCTCGTGAAATCTGCATGATCTGACCTTGCTTCTCTTTTCAGGCAGATCTCTTACCAGTTTCCCTCCACTTCAGTCATTTCTATTATTTCAGCCACTTTGTGTTATTTTTATATTCTAGAATGTGTCATGCACTCTGTAGCTCTTATGCATTTGCACAGGCTATTCCTTCTTACTGGGATATTCTTTATCTCCACTGCTTTTTATCTGGTTAACTCTTACTCATCCTTCACTTTTTAAAATTGGAATGTAATTACATATATAAAAGTACACAAAATACCAATGCAGATAGCTATATATTACCATCAAGATTAACCAGAAGTTAGCATTTTGCCTTGCTTCAGTTCTCTCTTTTATATTTTAAATAAATAAAATTGTTCTATAAACAGCTAAAGCCCTACCAGTATCCTATCTTTTCCTTCTTTCTCCACCCATAGGTCAAGATATAATTCTTTTTTATGATATTTATTTTTACTGCAGTAACATTGGATTATAACATTATATAACTTTAAGGTGTACATCATAATATATTTTGAATTCTGTGTAGATTACATCATGTTCACCACCCAAAGACTAATTACAAATCATCGCCACATGTATGTGCCTAATCACCCCTTTCATCCTCCCTGCTCCCCCCTTCCCCTCTGGTAACCACCAATCCAATCTCTGTTGCTATGTGTTTGTTTGTCATTGTTTTTATCTTCTACTCATGAGTTAAATCATATGGTATTTACTTTCTCCCTCTGACTTATTTCACTCAGTGTAATACCCTCAAGGTCCATCCATGTCGTTGCAAATGGCCAGATTTAATCATTTCTTACGGCTGAGTAGTATTTCATTGTGTATATATACCACATCTTCTTTATCCATTCGTCCCTTGATGGGCACCTAGGTTGCTTCCAAGTGTTGGCTATTGTGAATAAGGCTGTGATGAACATAGGGGTGCATGTATCTTTATGCATTCATGTTTTCAAGTTCTTTAGATAGATACCCAGCAGTGGAATACCTGGATCATGTGGTAGATCTATTCTTAACTTTCTGAGGATACTCCATACTGCTTTCTATAGTGGCTGCACCAGTTTGCACTCCCACCAGCAGTGTACAAGGGTTCCCTTCTCTCCACATCCTCTCCAACAGTTATTGTTTCCTGTTTTGTTAATTATAGCCATTCTGACAGGAGTGAGGTGATATCTCACTGTAGCTTTGATTTGTGTTTCCCTGATACTTAATGATGTTGAATATCTTTTCATGTGCCTGTTGGCCATCCATATACCTTCTTTGGAGAAATCTCTGTTCATATCCTTTGTCCATTTTTTAATTGGGTTGTTGGTTTTTTTGTTGTTGAGACGTATGTGTTCTTTGTATATTTTGGATATTAATGCCTTATCTCATATATGGTTTGCAAATTTCTTCTTCTAATTGTTAGGTTGTCTTTTCATTTTGTTAATGGTTTCCTTTGCTGTGCAGAAGCTTTTTAGTTTGATGTAGTCCTGTTTGTTTCTTTTTTCTATGGTTTCCCCTGCCCAGTTAGACATGGTACTTGAAAATATGCTGCTAAGACTGATGTCAAAGAGTGTACTGCCTATGTCTTCTTCTAGATATTTCATGGTTTCAGGTCTTACATTCAAGTCTTTAATCCATTTTGAGTTGATTTTTGTTCACAGTGTAAGGGAATGGGCTACTTTCATTCTTTGCATGTGGCTGTCCAGTTTTCCCAACACCATTTATTGAAGAGACTCTCCTTGCTCCATTGTATGCTGTGGGCTCCCTTGTCGAAAATTAGCTGTCCATAGCTGTGTGAGTTCTTCTGGGCTCTCAATTCTATTCCATTGATCTGTGTGTCTGTTTTTGTGCCAGTACCATGCTGTTTTGGTTACTATGGCTTTGTACTATATTTTGAAATCAGGGAGTGTGATACCTCCAGCTTTGTTCTTTTTCCTCAGGATTTCTATGGCTGTACAGGGTCTTTTGTTGTTTCATATAAATTTTAGGTTTCTTTGCTCTATTTCTGTGAAAAATATTGTTGGAACTTTGATAGAGATTGCATTGAATCTGTAGATTACTTTAAGAAGTATGGACATTTTAAGTATGTTTATTCTTCCAATCCAAGAGCACAGAATATCTTTCCACTTCTTTGTGTCTTCTTCAGTTTCTTTCAACGATGTTTTATAGTTTTCAGTGTACAGATCTTTCACCTCTTTGGTTAAGTTTATTCGTAGATATTTTATTCCTTTTGTTGCAATTGTAAATGGGATTGTATTCTTAATTTTTCTTTCTGCTATTTCTTCATTAGTGTATAGAAACGCAACTGATTTTTGTATGTTGATTTTGTATCCTGCAACTTGACTGTATTCATTTATTATTTCTAAAAGTTTTTTGGTGGATTCTTTAGGGTTTTCTAAATATAAAATCATGTCGTCTGCAAAGAGTGACAGTTTCACTTCTTCTTTTTCCATTTGGATCCCTTTTATTTCTTTTTCTTGCCTGTTTTCTCTGGCTAGGACTTCCGATACTATGTTAAATAAAAGTGGTGAAAGTGGGCATCCTTGTCTGGTTCCTGTTCTTAGAGGGATAGCTTTCAGTTTTTCTCCATTGAGAATGATATTAGCTGTGGGTTTGTCATATATGGCCTGTATTATGTTGACGTATTTTCCTTCTATACCCATTTTGTTTAGAGTTTTTATCATAAATGGATGCTGTATCTTGTCAAATGCTTTCTCTGCATCTATTGAGATGATCATGTGATTTTTGTTCCTTCTTTTGTTAATATGGTGTATCACATTGATTGATTTGCAGATGTTGAAGCATCCCTGCATCCTTGGAATAAAACCTGCTTAATGGTGATACATGATCTTTTTAATGTATTCGATTTGCTAGTATTTTGTTGAGGATTTTTGCATTGATGTTCATCAGTGATATTGGCCTGTAATTTTCTTTTTTTGTGTGGTCCTTGTCTGGTTTTGGTATCAGGATAATGTTGGCTTCGTAGAATGAGTTAGGAAGCCTCCCCTCCTCTTCAATTTTTTGGAGCAGTTTGAGACGGATAGGTATTAAGTTTTCTTTGAATGTTTGGTAGAATTCACCAGGGAAGCCATCTGGTCCTGGACTTATTTTTTGGGAGGTTTTTGGTTACTGTTTCAATCTCCTTACTGGTGATTTGTGTATTCAAATTCTATACTACTTCTTGGTCCAGTTTTGGAAGGTTGTATGATTCTAGAATTTATTCGCTTCTTCTAGATTATCCAGTTTGTTGGTGTGTAGCTTTTCATAGTATTCTCTTATAGTCTTTTGTATTTCTGAGGTGTCCATTGTAATTTCTCCTCTTTCATTTCTAGTTTTATTTATTTGAGGCTTCTCTCTTTTTCTCTTGGTGAGTCTAGCTAAAGGTTTGTCAATTTTGTTTATCTTTTCAAAGAACCAACTCTTGGTTTCATTGATTTTTTTCTATTTTATTTTTTTTTAGTCTCTATTTCTTTATTTCTGCTCTGATTTTTATTATTTCCTTCCTTCTGCTTATTTTGGGCTTTGTTTGTTCTTCTTTTTCCAGTTCCTTTAAGTGTGCTGTTAGATTGTTTATGTGGGATTTTTCTTCTTTGTTGAGGTAGGCCTGAATTGCTATAAACTTCCCTCTTAGAACCTCTTTTGCTGTCCCATAGATTTTGGCATGTTATATTTTCATTTTCATTTGTCTCCAGATATTTTTTTATTTCTCCTTTGATTTCTTCATTGACCCAATTGTTGTTCAGTAGCATTTTATTGGATCTCCACATTTTTGTGGCTTTTCTGATTTTCTTCTGTAGTTGATTTCTAGTTTCACACCTTTGTGGTCAGAAAAGATGCGTGGTATTATTTTGATCTTCCTAAATTTATTAAGACTTGTTTTGTGGCCTAGTATATGATCAATCCTGGAGAATGTTCCATGTGCATTTGAAAAGAATGTGTATTCTACAGTTTTTGGATGGAATGTTCTATATGTATCTACTAAATCCGTCTGGTCAAATGTGTCGTTTGAGGCCAGTGTTTCCTTATTGATCTTCTGTTTGGATGATCTGTCCATTGGTGTAAGTGGAGTGTTAAAGTCCCATACTATTATTGTGTTACTGTCTATTTCTCGTTTTATGTCTGTTAATAATTGCTTTATATATTTAGCTGCTCCCATGTTGGGTGCATAGATATTTACAAGGGTTATATCTTCCTGTTGGATTGTTCCCTTTATCATTATGTAATGCCCGTCTTTGTCTCTTGTTACAGTTTTTGTTTTAAAGTCTATTTTTGTCTGATATAAATATTGCTACCCCTGCTTTCTTTTCTTTGCCATTTGCATGGAGTATCTTTTTCCCTCCTTTCACTTTGAGTTTGTGAGTGTCTTTAGGTCTGAAGTGTGTCTCTTGTATGCAGCATATATATCGGTTTTGTTTTTTGATCCAGTCAGCCACCTTATTCCATTTGATTGGAGTATTTATTCCATTGATATTTAAAGTAGCTCTTGATAAATATGTATTTATTGCCACTTTGTTACTATTTTCTGGGTGTTTTAGTAGTTCTTCTCTGTTCCTCTCTTCTTCTCTTGCTATCTTCCCTTGTGGTTTGATGGCTTTATTTAGTAATATGCTTGATTTCTTTCCTCTTACTTATTTGTTTACTTATTGTAGGTTTCTTGTTTGTAATTACCATGACGTTCCTATATAATATTCTACATATATAGAAATCTATATTGAGTTGATAGTCTCTTTAGCTTGACCTCTTTCTAAAAGCTCTACTCTCTTACTCCCCTCCTCCCACATTTTATGTTTTTGGAATCATATCTAATCTCCTGTTTTGTGTGTGTATCCATTACTTTCTTATCATTGAATAGGTAATTTTAGGGCTTTTGTCTTTTCACCTTCATATTATCTTCATAGGTGGTTGATCTGCTACCTTTACTATATTTTTACCTTTACCAGTGATTTTATTGCCTTTTGGGGGGGAGGTTTTTTGGATAATTTTCTTATCCCTATTTGTGGTCTCCTCTTTCCCCCTTAAATAACTCCCATCAGCATTTCTTGTAGAACTGGTTTCTTGGTGATAAACTCCTTTAATTTTTGCTTGTCTGGGAAGCTTGTTATCTCTCCTTCCATTCTGAATGATAACCTTGCTGGATAGAGTATTCTTGGCTGTAGATTTTTTCCTTTCAACACTTTAAATATGTCATGCCACTCTCTTCTAGCCTGTAGGGTTTCAGCTGAGAAGTCTGCCAATAGACTTATGGGTTTTCCTTTGTATGTCACTTGTTGCCTTTCTCTTGCTGCTTTTAGGATTTTCTTTTTATCTTTAATTTTGGGCATTTTAATTATAATGTGTCTTGATGTGGGCCTCCTTGGGTTTTTCTTGTTTGGTGCTGTCTGTGCTTCCTGTATTTGGATGTCTGTTTCTTTCCTTAGGTTAGGAAAGTTTTCAGCTATTATTTCTTCAAATAGATTCTCTGACCCTTTATCTCTCTCTTCTTCTTCTGGGACACCTATAATCCAAATGTTAGTGCACTTGATATTGTCCCAGAGTTCCCTTAGACTGTTCTCATTCTGTCTAATTCTTTTCTCTTTCATCTGTTCAGCTTGAGTGATTTCCTCTAGTCTTTCTTCCAGCTCACTGATCCATTCTTCTGTATCATCTACTATGCTATTGAGTCCTTCTAGTGAATTTGTCATTTCCAGTATTGTATTCTTCATTTCTGATTGGTTCTTTTTTATATTTTCCAATTCTTTGTTGACATTCTCACTGTGTTCATCCAGTCTTCTCCCAATGTCAGTGAGCATCCTTATGAGTTTTTGTCTGAGCTCTTTGTCACATAGATTGCTTATTTCTGTTTCACTTAGTTCTTTTTCTGGGGTTTTGTCCTATTCCCTTGCTTGGAATGTATTCCTTTGTCTCCTCATTATGCCTCTTTCTCTGTGCTTATATCTATGTATTAGGTGAGTTGGCTATGTCTCCTGATCTTGGAGAAACGGCCGTATGTAAGATGCCTTTTGAGGCCCAGCAGTGTGCTTCCCTCTCATCACCAGTCCAAATGATCCAGGAGTGACCCCTTTGTGGGCTATTTGTGTCCTTCTGCTGTGGCAGGGTTGCTCTTACTGCAGGTACCCAGGGAGTCTAGTTTTTCCTCCCAGGCTCGCTGTTTGTAAATCAGGTTTGGGGAGCCCCAGCACTGTTGGCTACAAGGTGTAATAGCACACTCCTGTCACAGTTATCCTGTTACTTGAGCAGGTACCCAGTGTAGCTGGTTGCTAGGCTGAGGGGCTTTCAGTTGCTGTAGGCCTCAGGCCTGTAAGGCTGTTGTCAGCACTCTTAGGCTTGCAGCTGAGTGTAGCTGCCCCTTGGCATGGTAGCACCCAATTGTTTCAGGCTTTGGAAGGTGGGGCTGATCCTCTTTGTGGCTGTTTGTGAAGCACAGGTCTTCTGCCACTGATAAAGCCCCACTCCTCACAGATCCACACACACCGTCAGCAGAGCTCTGGTCCATGCACACTTCCCAACCCCCTGGAGTATACCCAGTCGCCCCACTGCAGAGACCCCCACCTCTTCATGAACGGTCCCCTGAGTTCACCCAGTCCTCACACAGACCCTGCCCCACAGAAGTGGACATACTCGCCTGACCGTAGAGGATCAAGGCACCCAGTCTATGCAGGCCGACAAGTAGCCTGAGAGCTTGCTGTTGGGTGGGGTCAGTCCTGAGGGTGGGCTGCCTGCCCTGGCTGAACTGAATTAAATCTGTACTCTAGTGGGTGTGGCAGACCCCTCAGCTAACAGGCCAGGGGAAGAACTTCAATGGCGTCTGCCAGGGTCTGTGTCAGCAAGCCTGTACCAGGTCACAACAATGGCTGCCACCAATGTCTCAGTCTCTTGAGAGGTGCCACCTCTCGCTGAGATGCACCCAGAGCCTACTAGGTGAGACTCTTTTCACCAAAGGACCATGGAACTTTCTTTTTGATGATTTTAGGTTGCTCTCTGAGATGGGTGAATTTGTACATGGGCCCTTTAAGAGCCAGGGTTTTTCGGCTTTCATCCAATAGCTTTTCTGGGGGTATTCCCCGTAGTAGTTAATAGCCAGCAAAGCCAGATAGTAGGACACTCGTCCCAGGTGTGCTGAGTCTGAAGGATGCTTATAGTGCTAACATGCCCCTGCTAAGGTCTCCACTTCTCCAGGGAAGGCTGTGTACCTTATGGTGGCTCCCACCTGGCTGGCTGTGAAGCTCTGCACCTTGCAAAGGGGGCTTTCTTTCTCTCAAGAAGGAATTTCTGCCTCTTCCACCTCAGTCAGTACTGTCCCTTGTTGTGGGTTTTTTCTAAATCCAGTTTTCAGTTTTTTCTCCAGGGTAACTTTTCCAAGAATAGTTGTAACCTGGTTGTATTCCTGGGAGGAGGTGAGATCAGAGTATGCCTACCTGCCGTCTTGACAAGATTTCAAGATATGATTCTATTGTCTTTTGCCCTCTATTGTTCCTGTTAAGAAATCTAATTGTCTTTCTTTTGATGATAATTCTTTTGTCTTTGACTTCTATTTTCTCTTCTCATCTCTTTATCTTTGATGGACAACACTTTTGCTGTAATGTGTATAGGTATTAATTAATTTTTGTTTATCCTGCTTTGAACTTGTCCTATTTTAAGTTCTTAATCATTATCTCTTTAATATTACGTCTCCTCATTTTCTCTATTCTTTTCTTCTGTAAGTCCTATTTGATGCATGTTGCATCATCCATCTTTCAATCTTGCTTCTTAACTTCTAATTTAAAGTTTTCCAATATGATGTCTCTCTGTGCTACACTTTGTCTAAATTCTGTAGCTTTTTTTTTCTGGTTCTCTATTCTGGAGCTGACTACTCTTCTGTTTAATCTGTCCAGTATGATTATATATATTTTCCATTTCTATTTTAGGTGTCCATTCTTTTTCATATAGTTATATTCTTTTCTTGGTTGTATCTTTTGTGTCTTGAGTTATTTTAAACTTACTTTATAGTCACTATGAATTTGTTGTATTTTCTGAAATTCTTGAGGTCTCAATTTGCTAATTATTGGGCCTACTAGCCCTTTCCTTATAAATCGTTTCATTCTTGTTTTACAATTTTAGATTATAAACTCATCTTCAACAAAGGTATATCCTTGAGAATCTTGTGCAGCCTGGCCTGAGAGCATATCTCATCATGAGTTCTACATTTGTTTCTATCAGCAACGTCAGGGATTTCACCTCTCCAGACCATATTTTATGTTGCTGTTTCAACTTGGGAGGTGCCTCAACCAGGAAGTAATTTAAATGCCAACCCAAACACCTAAGTCCGTGGGTAGGAGCATGATTCCAGAGTCTCAAGAATGTGTGTTTTTAATACAGAACATATACAAGGGATATACAAACTTTAGTCAGTGAGCAGATCTTTTCTGACTTGCATTTTCACTAAGCATGTGGCCTTTTGCCATTCTTGATTTTATAGCAGTATTTTAATTCCAACTCTGCCCTTCACATGTGCCAAGGTCTGTTCTTCTGACCCAGTGTCAGCATTGAAAGCCAAGCTTCAGGTTGCTGAGTCTGCAACTCCTTCCCCACTATCACCTCCCTAAACTGGGGCATTCACAGGGCTTGCCACTCTGTCTGCAGTTCTCTCTTGATACCTGGGGAATTCTCTTCTTTCTAGGGAGATTATTTGAAAGAATTATTATGTTTATCCAGCATTTACAGGTGGTCATAGTGGGGAGGCTTTTGGATTATGTCAACTTCTAGGAAGTCTCCATCTTTCAGGTTCTAGATTCTTCATTCTACAGATATTTATTGTCTCAGGGGCTGTATTGGGTGTTGAAGACAGTGTGTTAAGAAAAACAGATACATTTCCTATGCTATCAACTTTACAATATAAATTGACATAAGTTTTTCCAGAAGATTTCTCTGACTTTTCTCCAATCTAGATTATGCAGACCTAATCCAGCATTATATATTTCCTCATTCTTTTTTTTTTTTCTTTTTAAAGATTATATTTTTTCCTTTTTCTCCCCAAAGCCCCCCGGTACATAGTTGTATATTCTTAGTTGTGGGTCCTTCTAGTTGTGGCATGTGGGATGCCGCCTCAGCGTGGCTTGATGAACAGTGCCATGTCCACGCCCAGGATTCGAACTGGCGAAACACTGGGCCGCCTGCAGCGGAGCTCGGGAACTTAACCACTCGGCCACGGGGCCGGCCCCTATATGTCCTCATTCTATCACACTATTTTAATTGCTTGTTTACTCTTCTGTATCATCTTCTAGACTATACTACAAACTCTGAGATAGGAAAGAATGTCCTCTCCATTAATGATTCCACAGCACCTTACACAAAGCCCAGCACATTGTAGGAACTAGAATGCAATTGTTGAACACAATTATTTTTGAAAGTAGTTGAAAACTTTCAGTGTCTTTATGAAAATTCCATTATCAGCTTTTTGTTTTCCCCATCATTCTTGTTTTATCAACCTTTCCTTTTTCTCAAGTTTTTTCCTCTCTGCATCTAAGTTTACTCAAGCCTCCTCTATCCTTAAAAACAAAGCAAAGCAAAACAATAATACCACTCTGCGTCCTGGTACCCTCTCTGGATAGCATTCTCTCTCTTCTTCTCTCAAGTATTACTCAATTCATCATTCCTGCATCTGCAAGTTCTCTTTAAAAATCAGGCAAAGCAGTCCTGGTGCTTCCCATATTCCACTTCCAAAGTAATACTGGTCCCCTATAAGGCAGCTTGCTGTAGACCCTGGCGCCTGGTGCCGCATTTGTGCCTTCTGGCTGATTCCCTTATGTCCTGGTGACTCCCTGAAGCCTTTACTTGCTCATTTCTATGTGGGTACTTCAATCTTCTTAGATTAATTATGTTTTACCTCTGCTTCAAGTCTTATGCTGTGTCCTACACTTTAAAGAATTAAAAAATAAAACTTACATCCCGCAGTTTTCAATTGGCAGTGCAATTCACCTGAGATTCCTGCACCAGGTCGCTCAGCTCTGGAAGTTCTCTATTGTCTCCTTCTGGTGGCTGGCAGACTAGTCCTTTGATTAGGTTACTTTCCCAATGCTAACCTTTTTGCTTGATGTAGTTACCCCTCAGGTTCTAGTATTTTCCTTTCACTCTCATTCTTCACTGCTGTTGTTTCTTCATGCTCTGTTCATTCCTCATCCCTTTTCAGACTGACTTCTGCCCCCATCCTTGTATCAAAAGTTGCTATCCCGGGGTCAGCTCTGTGGTGGTTTACGTGCTCCGCTTCAGCGGCCCAGTTCAGATCCTGGGTGCAGACATGGCATCGCTCATCAAGCCATGCTGAGGTGGCATCCCACATAGCACAACCAGAAGGACCTACAACTAAAATATACAGCTATGTACTGTGGGGCTTTGGGGAGAAGAAGAAGAAAGATTGTCAATATAGATGTTAGCTCAGGTTCCAATCTTCAAAAAAAAAAGAAAAGAAAAACTTGCTATCCCAAGGATATAAGCGCCTCTTTCCAGTCTTGTTTTCTGGATGATTTCTGGTATTTGAAAATATTGCCCTTCCTTTTCCTATATACCCATAACATTTATTCTACGAATTAGAACTTCCATTACAAGTTATCGACCTTAGGAGTTTTCAAATTTAACTGCAGATTAAGATTGCCAGGACAGCTTATTAAAAATAGTGGCTCCTGGGCCCCATTCCTGAAAATTCTTAGCTAGTAGGTCTGAGGTAGAGGTTGCAAAGCTGCATTTTAATTTATTTGTTCAGTTAGGTAAAACATGCGCATGGTAAAAATTTAAACAGTACTAATGGGTAAATGCTAAAATGTAAGTCAGTCTCCACCCTTCCTCTTAGGTTCCCAAAATTCCCTCCCCTAAAGCAACCACTATTAACAGTTTCTTGAGGATCCATCCAGAACAAAGGCCATATTTTTAATATGTTTCAACTGATTTTGATGCAACTGGTCCACCAAGCTTGAGGAGCCTTTGATCTTGTTCAACTCCTCATCTTTCTTGAAATTCTTTCTTCCCTGGACATTCTTTATGCTAATTGTCCAATGTCTCTGAGAGTCTTAACTCTGTCTTCTTGGCTCATACCTCTTACTTCTTCTGGCACCTAAATGAAGGCATTCCTTAAGATATTCCCTTTGGTCTTTTTTTCTGTCTATATTTTCTTCCTTACAATCCCTCCAGACCCATGAGTTGGTTAGAGAATATTTTCATGTCTCAATCTCTTGCTCCAACATTCCAACCTAGTCACAGACCAATATTTCTATTTGTTAGACATTTCTGCCTGGTTGTCTGGAAGGACCTCAGATTCAACATTCAAAACAAACTCATTTTCCTATCAACAAAACTGCTTATCCTTCTCTCTTTCCCGCCATCCTTACAGTCTCGCATCATCCTTGACTGCTTTTCTGCTTCTTCAATGTTACTGTGCCTTTCCAATGTCCCACACCTTCATTCTCTGCACTCCAGTTTTACTTATGTTACAGAATTTTGCACACTAGATTCACTTGTGTTTCCCATTCTCCTGCCCACTGCTCATCAGCCTCTCGAGGGGAGGAACTGTGTCTTCTTTATTTCTGTGTTCTCAGGACTTTGCTTACCCTCTGGCACATAGTAAGTGTTCTGTAGATATGTTGGGTCCATGAATACAGGATAAAGCTCAAACTTAATGTGGCAGTTGAGGTCTTCCATTTCTACTTTACCAGTCTCTATAATTTAGGTACCCGTTTAACCCCTTGCTTCAACCAAACTGAACTAGTCACTACTCTCCTGCATGTACATTATACTTTGTCTTTTGTATTCCTTTGTACATGCTTTTCCTCTTGCTTAAAATGCCCATCAGCTCCATAGCTGCCTATCAAAACTCTACAGATCCTTCAAGGTTCACCTCAAATCCTGCATCCTTCCCAAAAGCTTCCCAAATCTCTAAAGCCCTGGGTTCCCACAGCATTTGGATTAAGAGACTGCACCTGCCTCATAGAACTGTTTACAGTCTTCCTTCTCTTAGACAAAATTTATAAAATCACAGGGCTTTAGACGCAGAAGGGACTTTTGAGGTTATCTAAGATGACCCTGTATTTTACAGCTAAGAAAACAGAGGCCCAGAAAGAATAAATGTCTTGCTCAAGATCAAATGTCAGCCAATGACCTGTAGAGCCAGACCTAGAACACAACTCTCCTGAACCCCCTTTTCAGAGCTGTGCTGCCTATGCAATTGTTTTATCTCGCACCTAAGGTCAGGGATTGAATTTTATTCAATTTTGCTTCCCTTATAATATCTAATCTAGTGCCTTGCATATAGCAAGTTCACAAAATTATCCTGGATTGAAATGAACCTTTAATGTGCTGGATAGGTATTTTTAACTAATAGCCATCTTATCCCGGGTTCCCTGGAAAACAGAGTCTGAGGCAGAGGTTACCTGCTGATGTGGGTGTGAGGAAAAAGTGAAGTAGGCAGGAAGGGCTGTGAAGCCACACGCTGGCTGCTCCTTCCCAATGAGCCATGAGAAATCCCACAGGTAGTGTGGCAAGTGCCTCCACACAGCCATGCGGGTTATCTGTAGACAGGCTCTATGGAAAAACCATGCTTTAAGGCTGATCATAAGGGGGAACTTGCCCACTCCTTTCCACCTCCTGTTTCCCGTTGATCAAAGTTACCCCCCATGCTTTCTGTTGCGTTGCGTCATCAGGCCCTTTTGATGGCTCCTTGGAAAGCCAGATTCCATGTTCTTTTGGAAGGCTTCTCATCTGAGTCCAGAATAGAAGAGGATGCATGTAAGATGTATCCAATAAAACACCCCTGAACCTAAGCCTTTGTGTGTGTGTGAGGAGAAGATTGGCCCTGAGCTAACACCTGTGCCAGTCTTCCTGTATTTTGTATGTGGGTCACCACCTCAGCGTGGCTGACAATTGGTGTAGGTCTGTGCCTGGGATCCAAACCCACAAACCTGGGCTGCCAAAGTGGAGTGTGCCAAACTTAACCACTAACACCATGGACAGCACCTCCCGCCCCCCTTTTTGGTGAGGAAGATTGGCCCTGAGCTAACATCTGTGGTCAATTTTCCTCTTTTTGCTTGAGGACAATTGTCACTGAGCTAACATCTGTGCCAATCTTCCTCTATTTTTTATGTGGGATGCTGCCACAGCATGGCTTGATGAGTGGTGTGTAGGCCCACACCCGGGATCCAAATCTGCAAACCCAGGCCACCAAAGCAGAGCACATGAACTTCACCACCACACCACAGGCTCAGTCCCTGCATTAGTTTTTGAAGTGCATTGATACCAGAAACACAAAACTGGTGGCAGTTTTCTTTAAGAGAGAACCCTTAAACAGGAATAATTTTTAAATGTTTTATACAAGTAAACAATGACATTCATGAATAAGAAGATTAAAATACAGATTGAACAAGTCCTAACTTTTCTCTCTCTTAATCAAGAATAATTTGCAAATCCATACATAGCTTTTAAAAATCAGTATTTTTCTCATATGATATTATAATTCTAAATTTAAAAACCTGTCAACTCCTCTTCCTATTAAATTACTCAATACAGGCCTGTCATTCTCTATCCTCATATGTAACACCTACCTTTCAGGAAAGTTGCTCCCCAGAAATGTGACAAAAAGCACTTTAGTTGGGAGAAGAATTCCTTTTTTTCAAACAAGTGGTTTTACCTACTTACAAAAAAGGCTTGAGAGCTTGGACACGCTTCAAGAACCTCTGAATATTTTTCTTCAGCAGAAATTCCAGCCCAGACGTTCAATAACTCAGGTTTGTTTTCAAAGAGGAAATAAAGAAACAAATTTCATAAAGACAGGCCAAAATTTGAAAGTAATTAATGATGACAGGTCCAAGGATTTTGCTTCATTTTGTTATTAACCCTGCTGCTCTTTCCAGATTTTATTATCAGATATTGGAGAAGAGGAGGGGAAAAAAGTCTGGGAATTGAAGATGAAATTCAACGTAAAGGGCATGCTTAAAAGCCGTGTTCGGAGTCGAGGGCGAGTAATTAAAGGATAAGCAGAAGGCAGCAGGTAACAACAGATGACAACTAGAAGCCGAAGGAAGGTCTATTCAGAGACTTGAAACTCTGAAAGTGTTGCAGACGATGTCAGCTGACATATTTGTGGAGAAGTTGCTTTAAATGAATTCACACCAACAACCCCAAGGGATTACATCCCTGGATGTTAAAGCCATCCAGTCATAAATTTCTGAGGCTACTCTGTGGAATTTCTCGGAAATCTCGGAAAATAAGTGTTGGACAGAAAAATAGCATCGTTTTGTCCTGGTTTTCTAAAAAAGGGGAAAAGATACTTCTTACGTGCTAGGTCACTTAACTGCTCTGAGCCTCTGGTTCTTCTGAAATTGAGAATTATTTACTAGCCCTGTTATCCATCAGAATTCTTTTGAGAATTAAATAAAATGAGATATTCAAGCTAATCATAAATTCTAAATCAATATAAAAATGTTAGCGATTATTTAAATCTCTTTCTTCTTTGCTTGTTCATTGCACCTTATACATACATCGGTTGCAGATCTTAACATGTTGCATGATGGAGAAGTTTATGTTCAGTTTCCTGACTGGGATGTGGGGTACTCAAGAAGAGAAACTGACTTATTTTTTCCTATGACTCCACAGCTCAAAACATTGATTAGAATTTAATGAGTGCTTAATCAATATTTGCTGAATGAGGCAAGATTAAAACATCTCAGCAGGCTGTGCTTTAAAATCAAAATGTGTAGGATGATATTTAACTGAGATAAATATAATTATCATTCAGCTGTAAATAATAAATCGCACAGTTACAGGATGGTAAACTTCAAGCCCATAGTTCATGGTAAAAACCTCTGGGAGCTGTAGTGAACTATAAAAAGAGCCAAGAGACCGGTGAGACTTCTAAAACTATTAATATTAATTTAAATAATAGTACATGGCATCGGAATTAAGGATAATGCACTTGCATTCAGTACAAGTCGTATCACATTTTAAAAGAGAATTGACAAACTAGAGTAAATTCTGGTGACTGACATCCAAGAGGGCAGACAGTACCCCATGCCATATTTTAAATAGTTGAAAGAGCCCAGATTGGTCCCTGGGGAAGAGAAAAATAAAAGATAGACTTGAGCTATCTTCAGATATTTAAAAGCTATATGGAGTTGCCTCTGTAGGCAAAACTTAGACAAATAAAAAGTGTACTTCCAAATTGGATTGTCACATTCCAGATTTAGATTCAATATAGGAAGGAATGTTTTAAAGATAGAGGCTGTTCGACCAGGCAGTGGACTCCTCTGGGTGATGGAGAGACTGTGTCGTGGGAGGCATCCAGGCACAGGCTGCATGCCTGTGGCTTAGATGTTTCTTGTGAGACCTATCCGTGCCTAGCATAGTGCTGAGCACACAGTCCATATTCCCTCAGTATTTTTCACAGATTGATGCCAAGGGGAATCATACTAAGATTATGCTTATTCTACCCAGGAAAGTTTAGAATTGAGTAGATTACTAAAGTAGTAATCTCCAGATTGAATTAATAGTGTACTTCTATCACTAACATGTTTGATCATGTACTCCTAATATACACATTTATTTACACTTTCCATACTATACTACTATATTAATCAACACATCTTATATATGTTTATAAAACACACAAATAATGGAAAAGCGAAAGATGTAAGGGAAAGAAAAAGAAGTGTTAGTATGTTTTCTCTCTCACACCAATGGATCATCATGCCCACTCCACTTTGCAGAGCACCGTCAGATGATTAAGGAGCTTACCATACTTCTGTCTCAAATACCTGGATATTTCAGTCACTTCTTGGTCTGAATTATCTACACATCAATCTTAAATTTTTCCATTTCCCTTTTCCTGTATAGACAAAACTATTTAAGATTTTTTTTAAAGAAGGTTAAGTGATTTTCTGGAATTTCTGTATATGTTTTTTGTAAGCCTTTAAAAAAATAATAATTTTAAAAGTCAGTCTCCTGTTGACCCTGCATGATTTTGATCCAGTTTTTCTATCTTGTGTCTCAAAAACACGTGTGCTCCCTTATAAATATAATAAATTTTACAAAATTGCAACTGCATGGTGTTCTGTTGAAATGAGGAATTTAAATGGATGCACCAGCAGGAGCAGAATCAATCATTCTTACTCCCATCTGTCAAACTTTCAATTAAATCTCGGAGTCCCAACATAAACCCAGCAGCCTTGTCTGAATATTTAGATGCTCTTTGCTTCACCAATATCTTCCCCCTTTTCTGGGAGATTTGAACTACTTTTGGATGAATATGATGCTTCCTAGTCCCATGATTCTTCTTTATTTTTGGAAACTTTCTTCTAAGGCCTAGTGAGTGACTATGATTTGTTTATTGCCAGACTTTCTGAATGACATCGCTCTGTCATAGCAAGCTTTCAGCCAACCAGCAGAGGGAGCACCAAGAGACAAACAGTTTTCATCCCAGAAGCTTCCATCCAGTTACCTGAGGGGGCCAGAAAACTCCCACAAATTCGGATCCGGTCCTCTCCAGGAAGAAGCGTTGTTCTAGAAATCGGAAAATCCTGGGCTTTAAGCAGTGGTACCACTGGAAGTCCAATCTCTTTCCTAAGGTTTCTTGAGATTCCTGTAGCAAAGAGGAGGGAAAGTCTCTTTTGTACTAGTTCCTTGTTGTGGCTCCTGTTTTCCCAAATCATTAAGAAACAGACCCTGTGGACTGAGGTGGGTGGGGGTGGTGGGATGGAGACAAAAAGAAAAAAGTTTCTTCTCGTCCACCTTCCACTTTCAGCTTTTTCCCAAAGCAAATACAAGAGTTAACACTAGCTTACTGAGTCTCTTACTGCTCTGCTCTCTGGGTACCCTGAGGCCAAGTCAGTAAGCTACTGAATCTCAGTTTCTTCAACTGTAAAGAAGACACATTTATTATTATTATTATTATTATTTTAATTATTCTGCTACTACTATTACCATCCAATTAGTAACTTCTGTTTTCTGCACTTAATCTTATTTAAGCCTTACGTCGGCCCTATGAGGCAGGTTTTATTGTTCCCATTTTCCAGATGAGGAAACTGAGGCTTAGTGAAGTTCTAGAACTCGGTCAGCGTTACACAGCCAGAAAGGAGTGGTGGGCCCTGGGACTTGAATGAAGACTCTGACTCCAAATCCCCATGCTAGGGCTGGCCCAGTGGCACAGCGGTTAAGTGTGCACGTTCTGCTTTGGCGGCCCGGGGTTCACCGGTTCCGATTCCGGGTGCGGACATGGCACTGCTTGACGGGCCATGCTGTGGTAGGCGTCCTACATATAAAGTAGAGGAAGATGGGCACAGATGTTAGCTTAGGGCCAGTCTTCCTCAGCAAAAAGAGGAGGATTGGCAGCGGTTAGCTCAGGGCTAATCTTCCTCAAAAAAACAAACAAACAAAAACAAAGCCCCATGCTCTGCACCTCTGTTGGGAATAAGAAAAGTAATGCCATTTCACAGTTATACCTTACAAAGCACTTTAATCTTTATTGTCCCCACCTCAGAATAATTCCACAAAGTAAACAGGGCAAATATTAACAGTGGCCCCTCCCTACCCCTCTTTAACTCTATAGCCCCCATTAAAAAATTTTTTTACAGAAACTAGAGCTCAGAAAATATGAAGGATTTTTCTAAGATCACATAGATGATAAATGGAGTTGGAATTAAGTGGGCTTTAGTCCTGTGATTGCTGCGCTATGCTGCTTTCTCACCTAGAGATGGAGAGACCCAGCTTTGCCTCTAAACAGCACTTTAACCCTAAAACGGTCATTTAAACCCTGCAATTTTTGCACATGCAAAACAGATGGGAATAACAATAATATAATAATACCTATGTTAACTGTCTCACAGTGTTATTACAAAGATCAAATGATATCATGTATGTAGGTGTTTATGCAACAAGTAGACAATATACAAACCAAGATCATTTTATTGTTAGGATTATCCTGGGTTAGAAACTAGGTTATCTGGCATCTGGCAAAATTACAAGACAGGGGACGTCAGCATTTAATATTACTCATTTCACCATTTCCCAATTCCCAGGTAGGACATGCTTTCCTGCTGCCTTTGTCCCGTCGCTCAGGAAGAAATGTTACCTCAAAGAGCATTAGAAGGTGTTTAAGAGGCAGGAGATCTTCCATATTTACTTAACTGTATGATGAGGCTGCTTGCCTTGACTCTCCCATGAGGAGATACATACCTACTTGGGAAGCCATCCATAGCTCGTTCTCTGCTATAGGGAACTTGACAGCAATTTTGTACTTTAGAGGGAAAGCTTGAAAGCCAGAGGAGTTGTTCTCACACTACTACGAACGTCCCAGGGCCCATTTGACACAGTTGATAACAAGGACTAATGAAGTCGTCTAAAAGGAAGAAATAGAATCTTTGCACTGATCCATGACAATGGGACAGGAAAGGACTGCTTTCCTTCTGCAATTTGCAAAACAAAAGGTGCGCTGTTTCTATTCTTTTAAGAAACTTCAAAAAAAGTAAGTGTGTGTTTGTCTGTGTGTGTGTGTGTTTTGTGATGTGGAAGATACGAGGAGCATTGGAGGGAGCAGATAATCATTTCCTATCTGGATTTATTCATTCGGCTCAATATTTTTGAGTGCTAACACTGTGCTAGGTACTGGAAATAGAATGCTGAACCAGACAGATAAGTTGTCCATACCCTCATAAAATTTGCATTCTAGAGTGATGGCCAACATTGATCAAATAATGACAAGTTTGGTGGGTGTTATAGAGTAGAAAAACAGACTTCCATTACGACTTTGTGAGTGCACTGCAATGTCTTGAAGTTATTACTTATAAAAATCAAGCAGAAGCTACTCCAACCTCCTAGAGAACTCCAAATGATTTCCAACAATGAAAAACTTGAATTTCTTAAATAATAACTATTCTAAACAGAAACTAGAAAGGCTTATCTTGGCTCTCAGTCACTCTAAAGCCAATATAAAGGAAATGAGAGATATACAACATTATCTTGACCTCACTGACCACCAGACAGCCCAAGAAACAGTGCAGGCAATATGGTAGAAGGAGGGATCAAAGAATGTTTTATAAGGATAATGAATTCTGCTGACTTTTCCCCTTCTGCGCTATAATAATTTTGGCTTCTTTTGTAATCATACCCTGTTGGAAAGCCACATGGCTTGGACTGATTTTTGCCTACTACAGATTTTGGTTTCCAAAAGAACATCTCTATGACTAAGGAAATGGGCAGTCCCAGGTTGGCTGGCTCCATCAAGAACACTTAAAACTTGATTGCACAATTGTATGACCAACTAGGGTCTTAGCATCAACTTGAATTTTCTCATTGGCATCCAATTTTGAGGATATCGTATTGCCTGGAGAAGAAAGAGGGAGTAGTTATTATAATTTTCGTGGACTTATAGAATTTTAGTGTTGGAAGAGGAACTTGGAGACCATCTGCTTTAACCTTCTACCCAATGTAAGAATCTCCTGTACTTGATTCATGATATTCATCCTTTGAATAGATATGGGAAAGGGAACTTACTCTCATTTTTGAAGAATTCTGTTTCTATAGTGGAGAGAATATACCGCCATTGGTTTTAGACGTGTCCATTCAACCCCATATAGACCAAATCAGAAAGAATCTCACTTCCATTTAATGACTTTCTTCCTCCCTACTACTAGTTAGTCTCTTCTAGGCTAAACACTCCAGTTTTCTCCTCTATTCTATGTACAACATGATCCTCAAAACTGCTACCATTTTGGATGGTAGAGATTGAAGAGATGGGAGAGGAGCAAAATGTTTGTGTCTCTTACTTAACATATTTGCTGTTTCTCTCAGTTTTGTAACATCAGCAGGTTCGCTCAGCATACCACCTGTGCCCCTATTCACATTGATAATTAAATTTCACAGAACTACTTTAATTGTAAAGATAAAAGCAGATTTTCTCCATTAATATTTCTAGATGGGATGGCTACCAATGTATTCTCTTTGGTTCTAGAAAATGCCCAATAAAATAATATTGACTCTAAAATTAAGCTCTGGGTTTGAAGATGCTGTCATGCTGTTGAGTCACAAGAATATGTTATTTTTTTATCTCCATTATGCTACTAATTTTAGTAACTTTGGCAAAAGGAATATAAAAACAGGCAGTCCCCAACTTATAGGGTAGTGTTCCAGAAGTCAGTTGTTTGGAATGTATTTTACACGCTTATTAAATTTTCTGGCTAGCCTACCAGAGACTTTTTAACCTCTAAGATGCCTGGCATTGGGATACCATAGCAGAAATCAGCTACAAACCAGAAAGCAGTCTCAGGTTTTTTGTTTAACATGTACTTTAAGCATCACCAGAAATATTCTAGCATCCAACGCTGTGTTTAACAATGTCTTTCTGGATTATTCTGTCCAAGTGACCACTGGGAACACCGGAAACATTTTCATGTTTCCCCTCTCCTACCCAACTGAGTTAGATAAGGACTCCAAGCCCGAGTCAGCGGAACAAAGAGACCTGAGGCTCCTTGTGATCTGAGCCTAGTGGGGACTGAGAAGGTGAGGTACAGTGAGAGATGCTACAGACTGTCTGGAAACAAGCACACTGTTCAAGTATACTCAGTCTTCACTGGTTCCACTCAGACTCCCGTTCTTTTCTTCCATGTCATCCTGACTCACAGTCTCTTCGTATTCATTCTCTCTCTCCCTTCCTGGGGGTCACAATGAAGCCTTTCAGTTTTGCTTCACTTGTCCCTTAAGCACTCTCCAAGGTTTTAACAGTTTTCTAAGGGTATTTTTCCCCCAGTGGCTAGCAAAATGAATGAATGAATGAAGGAAGGAATGAATCTTGCAAGTCACAAAAGGGAAACTGGAATTATAAAGAATCTCTCTGGTAGCGTCTTTTGTCCCTCTATCTCTTTCCTCATTCTCTGTCTCACTTACACCTGGAAGAGAGGGGCAGAACCACCTGCATATGCTATTGGTGGGTCAAGTAAAATACAGGAAAAGCAAGGACAGGCCATTCTAGACCTTAAAGGAAAGAAGGTGATGTCTATCTGGTGTTTGACTTTTGATAAGAAAGCAGCTTCCTGCGGGAGTTGGGAGTGAGGAGCTGGTACCTGACTTTTCCTTTGGTCCCTCTTCTGTTTTCACAAAGGAATAGGTGTTCCTAACCCTTTCCAAGTCCATACCCCCACCATCACCTTCTCCCCTTCCTTTCCTTCTGAGCCATGTTTGGCTATTTGCAAGAGAGCAGTTCTTTACCCACAAGTTCAAAATCCAAACTGCTCTGAACATCGACAATTTTTTGGTAGCTCACAGCAACAGAACGTGGTGTAAACTGATGTGACGTTATTTATAGTCTTTATTTACTCGGACATTTACTACAAAAATATCAATTACCCTTGTGACTGTGTTTAAGGTACAACCCCAGATCCTACTTGGGTATAATAAAGCGTGTATATTACCTTTCTAGAATCTGAAAATTTCCGAGTTCCAAGATACATCTGGCTCCAAAAATTTCTGGGTAAGGGACCTTTATGCAGTATTTTCATGCACATTCCTCTTTCGAGCAAAGTATGGAAATTAAGAGCACAGATTCTGGTGCCCCAGGCTAGATTCAAATCCTGTCTCTGATACCAGTTATGTGTGACCTTCCTCTATTTACTTAACCACTCTCTGCTTCAGTTTCCTCATTTGCAAAATGGGGACAATAGTGACTACCTCAGTGTTGTTGTGAAGATTAATGTAAGTGAATCTGTGTAAAGTGCTGAGAATAATTCTTGGCACATAGTAAGCATTTTAAGTTTACTATTTCCATCATCCTTTGTCCTCACCTCTACTGACTAATATTATCTAATTTCCCCACTGTAAAAACCCTACCCTTGACCTTGTCTCCTTGTAGTCAACCTTCTTTCAGTTTCCTTCCATTCACTGCCTTGAAGAGATCCTACTTTCTTAGTTCCCATTTGCTCTTCAACATCCTAAAATCTTGTTCATTATCCCATTACTCAACTCTATGATGACTGCTCCCCTGAAGGTCCCTAATGACTCTTAGCTGCCAATTTAAAAGGTTGCAGTTTAGTTTTTATTCTGCCTGATATTTCTGTAACAAATAGACTCTCCTCCTAACTCGTCTCCGTCTCTGTTCTATCTCTCTAGAGATTTGCTTATTAAAGGGTAACCTTTCCCCAGGTTCCATCCTCTGTCCTTGTTTCATGCTACCGAGGCTCCTTAGAAAACCTCATCCAGTATTTGTCTTTCTGTGAGTGGCTTATTTCACTCAGCGTAGTGTCCTCAATGGTCTGTGTGATCCCACTTATGTGAGGTATCTGAAATAGTCAAATTCATAGAATCAAAGAGTGGAATGGTGATTGCCAGGGGCTAAGGGGTGGGGGAAAATGGGGAGTTACTAATCAATGGGCATAAATTTTAAGTTAAGCTCTAGAGATCTGCTCTAAAAAACCGTACCTATAGTCAACACTAATGTGTTGTACACTTAATGTACGAAGCACTTAAAAATTTAAGAGGGTAGATCTCTAGCATTCTTGCCACAATAAGATTTTAAAAAATAAAAATGAAATAAACCCTAATACTTAAAAAACAAAAAAACCTGCATTTGTGTAGTGGACAACTAGATGTGGTAAGTTTTTCTTAAATTTTTCTGTAAGGAAAAGCAGTTTTTGAAAAAGAAAATATGTTTAAAAATGAAAAGGAAACAGCATACTGTAGTTTATGTGAAAGACATTTATTTTCTTTTGAACAATATTAAAAGAAACAAATTATCGCGCAGTTCAATAACATAATGAGCACATAATAGAGTTAAGCTTTTAAAAGTCACTTCTGGTGCAATGACAGCAAAGTAACATTGACAACTAGACAATTATTTATCTTGCCACCTGATAAAATTGCCTGTTTATTTCACAATGCTCTTCAGTGAATTGTTGCATCTTAGAAAAATTTCAAAATCTCTTTATAAAATGTACTTATGTTGATGGATTTATTTTAGTTCTATTTACTGTTAACCGTATAATCAATGAGTCACATTTAAAAGACATTTTAAAATGTTATCCTTCATTCATGTGCTGAACTAATCATTCCTTTACAGAGTCAGAAGAAAATATTTTAGTACCCAAATGTAAATGAAGTGGAACTTTGTGATGTAAGTCTCCTTATAGGAATAAAATTTGGATAAACCAAAAAGAAAAAGAAAAATGAAAATCTCATCCAATTTAATAGTCAGCTATCTCCTGGAGAACAGTGACTGCCCATACTTTCTCATTAGCCCTGAACTCTTCCTCTGCTGTGTTTCTTTTGGCCTCCTAGGCTTCACCACTTGGATGACCTGCAGGAATCTCAAACTCAACTCATCTCAACCAAACACATTATCTTCTCACCGACATCCTGCCTGTAATCCCCACTCCCAACTCCAAAAGAATCCTACATTAGTACTTCCTCATTCTTAATCTCAGTTTTAACGACATTGGACTTTACCTACTAGCTCGAGCTGGAAATTCCGAATCACCAGCTTGCTTTACCTTCCACGTTCAGTTAGTCTCGAAATCCCACTAGTTCTTTTTCAGTATCATCACCAGCATCCACCCACTGCCTTAGTTAGGGCTTCCATAACTGTCATGTAGACCAGTGGCTTGACACTTTTGACCATGAACCATGGCAAAACATATGTTTTACATTGTGCCCCAGGATACAGACATATCTCTGTATATGTGTGTTCTATTTTATTTTATTTTATTTCAGTTCCCTAAACTGATGGTCATGATACTCTAAATTGATTTCAGAATCTACCAATGGGTTACAACCTGCAGTTTGAAAAACACTAATCTGGAATAATTTGTGCAAGGCACATAACCCCTAAGTGGCAGATCCTATTGAAAATATCCTTAGAGATGAAAATGTGCTACTTGTCTCTGCTAGTGTATTAAGGGAAAAAAGTCTAAGATTCTAGTTTATACTTGTCCACCCAATGGCCCAGTGTTTCCTGCCTACTAACGATGTGGTCTCTAAACCCTCTTTTGTGCACACTCCCAGTCAGCGCTCTAAAATGTTTGTGTATGTATGCATGTTTTAGATACATATACTATCATATTAATATACCATGTAAATTATGAAGCAAAGACACAAAAACAGAAGTTCAGAGTATAAATTTTTTAAAATATAAGTAAAAGTTCTAGCTTTTTCTGTACCCCAAAGTATTGCTTTGGATGCTTGGAGACCAGCTGTAATGTATCATACTTAATAGAAAACATGTTTTCAGGGCCAGCACAGTGGCATAGTGGTTAAGTTTGTGCACTCCATTTGGCAGCCCGGGGTTCGCCAGTTCGGATCCTGGGTGCAGACCTACACACCGCTTATCAAGCCATGCTGTGGCGGCATCCCACATACAAAATAGAGAAAGATTGGCACAGATGTAAGATCAGGGCCAATCTTCCTAACCAAAAGAAAAAGAAAAAAAGAAGAAACATGTTTTCATTCATATACAGAAATAATATTGATCCACAATCAATATTTGTCCGCAGAGTTGCTTTTCAAGTTATGGTGTTGGTCAGCATGTTGCATCCTCCAGGGCATGATGAAAAACAAACATTCATAGCTTTGAGATGGCCTACCCTGATTAGGAAAATAGATTATTAACACAGATTATAATCTGACTGAGGTGCCCTTGGAACTGCTGGGCTGCAGAAGTTTTTGAGGATGGGGTCAGTTAGGGTTCATAGGAGGGGGACTGGATCAACAGCAGACAAGAATTCTAAGTAATTTGACCTCTGCCTAAAATAGCTATCGGACATTTAATAACAAGTCCTCTGATTAAATTGCTTTTGCATGTATTAAGTCCACTAATGCCATAATAAGCCTGTGAAATAAACAGGGCAGACTCTACCACTTTCATTTTACAAGTGAGCAAAGGCTTGAAGAGGGTCAACGACCTGCCCACACAGTATGAGGTCTAACGGGGGCTTCACTTGGGCACTTTTGATTCTTGTGCTGCCTTGCTTAACCTCTTTGGGCTACACTTCTTAACCACAAAGCATCTATTTTTATAATAGTTTTAGATTTAACAGAGAAACTTTGAAGTTAGTGCAGGTAGTTCCTATATAGCCCACAGCCAGTTTCCTCTATGTTTTACTTTGCTCAGGCTGCCAGAACAAAGTACCACAGCCTGGTGGGCTTAAACAACAGAAATTTACTTTCTCACAGTCCTGGAGGCTAGAAGTCCAAGATCAAAGTGCAGGCAGGGTTGGTTTCTTCTGTGGCCTCTCTCCTTGGCTTGTAGGTGGCTTCCTTCTCTTTGCTTTATCTTCTCATGATTGCTCCTTGGTCTGTGGTTGTCTGTGTTCTAATCTCTTCTTTCTTTTTTTTTTTTTTCTTTTGAGGAAGATTAGCCCAGAGCTAACTGCTGCTAATCCTCCTCTTTTTGCTGAGGAAGACTGGCCCTGAGCTAACATCCATGCCCATCTTCCTCTACTTTATATGTGGGATGCCTACCACAGCATGGCTTGCCAAGCAGTGCCATGTCCACACCTGGGATCCAAACAGGGAACCCCAGCGCCACTAGGCCAGCCCTATAATCTCTTCTTATAAGGACACCAGATGATTGGATTAGGGCCCACACTTTTTGACAGGAAGATTGGCCCTGAGCTGACATCTATTGTCAATCTTCCTCTTTTTATTTTTCCTCCCCAAAACCCCAGTGCATAGCTGTATATCCTAGTTGTAAGTCCTTCTAGTTCTTCTCTGTGGGATGCCACCACAGCATGGCTTGATGAGCAGTGTGTAGGTCTGTGCCCAGGATCCAAACCAGAGAATCCTGGGTCACTGAAACAGAGTGAGCAAACCTAATTGCTATGCCGCCTGGCCGGCCCCCAGGGCCCACCCTAATGACCTCATTTTAACTGATTCACCTCTTTAAAGGCCTTGTCTCCTAATACACTCACATTCTGAGGCATTGGGGACTAGAACTTCAACATAGGAATTTTGGAGAGACACAACTCAGTCCACAATACCCTATTATTAAGATCTTATATTAGTATGGTGCATTTGTCACAATCATTAAACTAATATTGATACATTATTATTACCTGAAGTCCATTCTTTATTCATATTGCCTTAATTTTTGCCTAATGACCTGTTTCTGTTCCAGGATGCCATCTAGGACACCACATTACATTTTGTCACTATTACAGACTGCATTGTGTCTCCCCCCACCCAAATTCTTATATTGAAGCCCTAACCCCCAATGTGATGGTATTTGGAGGTGGAGTGTTTGCATGGTAATTGGGCTTAGATAAGGTCATAAAGGTGGGTCCCCCATGATGGGATTAGTGCCCTTATAAGAAGAAGAAGAGACAGAGCTCTCTCTCCACCACGTGAGGACAAAGCAAGATGGCTGCCATCTGCAAGCCAGAAAGAGAGTCCTCACCGGGAACTAAATCTGCCAGCACCCTCATCTTGGAATGAAAATGGAATGGAAAGCCTCTAGAACTGTGAGAAATAAACATCTGTTTAAGCCACCTACTCTATGATATTTTGTTATGGCTGTCATGCAGACGAAGATAGTCATCGTGTCTCCCTAGGCTCCTCTTGGCTCTGACGTTCTCAAAGTTTCCTTGTTTTTGATGACCATGACAGTTTTGAAGAGTGCTGGTCAGGTACTTTGTAGAATGTCTCTCAACTGGGATATGTCTGATGTTTTTCTCTCGATTAGACCAGGGTTATGGGTATTTGAGGGGAAGACCACAGAGGCAAAATGCCATTCACATCAAATCATATCAAGGGGGCATGCTATCACCATGATTTATTGTTACTGACGTTAACCTCGATCACCTGGCTGAGGCGAGGTTTGTCAGGCTTCTCTACTGTAAAGTTTCTCTCTCCCTCTTCAGTACTGTGATCTTTGGAGGGAAGTCACCATGTGCAGCCTGCTCTTAAGGAGTGGGGAGTTATATTACCTTACATTTTTCATCTGTAAACTGGTAGGACTGGATTAGTCAATTTCTAAACCATCTCTAGTTTTTCCCTCATGATTAATAAGAAGTATTGCTCTGATTAAAAATTAAGTCTGCATTCACAGAGCAGAGTGAGACTGCAGGATCACTTAGGTTCAACCTATAATTTTAACCTCCTTAGCTCCCCCAAGAGACTACAAGAAAACCTCATGAATGTAGGGTGATGTAATGGTCTGCCTCCTTGCAAGTTGGCCGAATACTATTGATCAGATTTGGACAGAGCACTTAACCCTTGTGTTCAGACTCATTTCTGAAAGCTTGTGTGGGTCTGTTCTTCACGCCAATGACAGAGAATTGGACGCAACTCCCTGTTTTCAGTAATCATTACTCAATAATTACATAGACTGCTGATTAGCTGCATCTGACAAACACAAGAAAATCTTAATACCATTTTCTATAACTAAAGGGTGAAGTCTACTAGAAATTTTACCTTAAATACAAACTCTATGTAGTTTCTGTTTTTTATTCCAGTAAATGACAGATGCATTTAAATTCTACCAACGTGGTATGTAAAATAAGGAAAATAAATGAATGTTGAATGGAAATTAAGTTTTTAATCTTTATCAGGGATGAGTTATTCTTAAAACATGAAGAATTGCTAGTTGTTTCGTATCAACTTCCTATTTCATGCATGAGCTTTAAAGGTATCTGCATGAGAAGATTCTTGAAAGCTCCAATTATTCTAGGAATATTGGACATTTTTCTCTTTAAATATCAGAATACTAATTAGTTGTTCTTTAAGAGGGTTTCCTTTTTTAATGATTATAAAAGCACATCTGTCCGTGATATAGAACAATGCACCGATGCAATATGGAATTGTATTCTACCCATAAACAGTCCTCAGAGGACACTTAATTTGGTTGTTTACAAACTAGTTAAAACCAAGTTTAAGCTCCATTAAACATAATTACATGGGCAAAACAGCCACATTTTTTAAGGAGAGCTCTACATTGTTAATTGTAGTTATATTGTAATTGCTACTCAATTATAATTCAGTAATTATAATTAATAGCTTCCACATTCGTAGGTTTTTAAAACAATGTCAATATAATCATACTTCTATCTCCTTTTAATTTATGAGATAGGAAACAAATGATCTTGACTTGGATATAGGAAGATTTTTTCAATGACGTTTTTGGAGTTTTCAAGTTGGCGAAATGTTTTTCAATACCATCATTTGGTTTGTAGGCCACATTTATTCATATCCTGGCTACACTCTACATATTAATAGTGGGTTCTTTATTATGGGATATTTAAAATGCACAAAGATACATGGTGTACTATAACAGACACCTACCTCCAAGAAAATTATTAACAACTGTATTTAAAAAGCTAAAATGTTACGGTTGAGTTCCTCTTTGTTCCATTTCTATTCCCTTCCTTCCTTGCTTCTCTAGAAGTTATCACTTTGTTGCGGTTGAGGGATATCTTCTTTGTTTTGTAGTTTTATCATATATGCCACATCCATAAATACCATAGGATTGTTTCGTATTTTAACATTTTATTTAAATGGTATCATATTTTGTGTATCATTCTATATTTAACCTCCTTCACTCCATATATGAGTTCAAAAGAAATTAACATTGATACATGTAATCTAGCTTATTTTAATGGCTATATAGTATTTCATCATGTAACTAAATCAGAACTTATTTATCCATTTCCCTATTGATGGGCTTTAAGTTGTTTCCAAAAGTTGACTCTTTTGAGGAATGCTGCAGTGAAGGTCCTTATACGTTCTTGTTTGTGTCACCTTGCGCCAGTTTCTTTGGGGTTTATACATAGAAAAGAGGGTTTGTTGTTTTGTGAGATATGGTTAACTTCAATTTTACCAGACATTGCCAAATTACTTTTTGGAATGATTGTAGCAGAATTCGCTCCTAAGAGTAGTGTGTGAAAATTCCTATTTCCAAATATACTCATCACATCCTCAGACATTAAATATTTATCAATCTGATGAATATTCTTTTTGCTCTCATTTTCCTGATGACTACTGAGGTTGAACATTTTTCATGTTTATGCACCAGTTTAACTTCTTCTGTAAATTATTTGTTTATTGCCTTGTGCTTTTATTGCTTCAAGGAGTGCTTTATAAATCCTGAGAATTAATGCTTTGGTATATAATTGGTAAATATCTTTCCCAGTCCATCACTTGCCTTTTGATTTAATTTTAAAAATATGTATTGATTAGGAAGTTATAGTCTAGTCATTTAACTTTGTTTATGTAATCTTTTATTATAGAGATAATTTAAATTCTGGTGTAGCCAAATGTATCTCTAATTTCCTTTCAATCAAATCTAATAATTATTTTCATTCAAGTCTTGCATGTCTTCTATTTATTTTTAACTATCTTATAGGTTTGTTTTTATTTTCCTATGAGATTTTTCTAAGTACATTTTCTAAATGATTTTTGCTGGTGTATAAGAATGCTATTGATGATTGTATACCAATCTCATTTGCACCAACTTTGCTGAACTCTCTTGATTTTTCCTATAGAAACACATATAAATATGATAATTTTGTTTCTTTCTTTCTCATATTAATTCTTAAATTTTTCTTGTCTTGGTGTATTGATTAGGAATTTCAGTACAGTGTGGAATAGTAGCACCTTGTCTTCTTGACCTTAAAGACAATGCTCCTAGTTTCCCAATTAAATATGAAATTTGCTCCATTTTTCAGTAGATACCCAATTTAGGTGTCTAAGTCAGGATTTAGGGTTGGAGGTAGCAGAAGCTCACCTAGACTAACTTAAACCGAAGTTAACCAAATCTATTTCCTCAGAATGTTTCCAAGGATGCCATTACAGGCACTGCTGCCTCTTGGCACTGAGTACTGGCTCTATCATGTTCTCACTCCACAGCTACCAGAAAAACTTCTCAGCTGTCCTTAAGTCTTGTCACTCTCTCAAGATGCAAAGGCCCGGATGTGAGCATCCAGTTAGCTAAAGCTATAGGAAATAAGCGTGATTGGGTTGGATTTTTCCCTTCTTGTACTACCTAGGTCCAGTTTTAGTGTCAAGATTATACAAGCTTTGTAAAATAAGTTGGGACACCTTCCTTCCTTCTTTCCTTCCTCCCTTCCTCCTTCCCTCCTTCTCTTCCCTTGCCTTCCCACCCCCTCCCTTCCCTGCTCTTTTTCCCTCCCTTCATTTCTTCCTTTCCTTCTTTCTTTTTTTCTGGAATGGCTTATACAAGAAGGAGAGTATCAATTTCTTGAGGGTTTAGTAAATCCATTCAGGCTGGTGCCTTTTGGGGGATGGGGATAGATGGATAGATAGATACAATTTAATTATTGTTTGTCTGTTCAGGTTTTCCTATTTCTATTTTTCAAGTGAAGTAAATGAATTTCGTTTACTTTTTAAAATTTATAAGGATAAAGCTATTCATAGTATTCTTTTAAGTTATTTTTATAAATTTGTACAGTATTTGTAGTTTGAAGTCTCTTTCATTCCTTTTTTTTTTTCTTTTGAGGAAGATTAGCTCTGAGCTAACATCTGCCGCCAATCCTCCTCTTTTCTGCTGAGGAAGACTGGCCCTGAGCTAACATCTCTGCCCATCTTCCTCTGCTTTACAAGTGGGATGCCTGCCACAGCATGGCTTGACCAGTGGTGCATAGGTCCACACTCAGGATCCAAACCAGCGAACCCCAGGCTGCCAAAGTGGAACATGCAAACTTAACCCGCTGCACCACCGGGCCGGCCCTCTTTCATTCCTAATGCAATTATATACTGTGCTTTCTCCTGTCTTTTTCCTAGTCAACCTTACTAGATGTTTGTCTATTTTATTAGCTTTTTTCAAAGAACAAGATTTTACATTAGTTTATCAAGTTTTAAAAATTATGGTGCTATACTTATGGCCTAAAAGGAGCAGTAATTAGACTTTTTAGTCAAATATAGTAACTTCTAGGAAAAACTTTATGTCTTTGTTTCGATGACACTGAAAAGTCCCCAGGAAAATATGAATTAAGTTTTTTTGTTCCTATGTGGTTGCCGAGAGGAGAATCTTAATAGATGTACATGATTTTACAGACATTTAGGTATTTTTTTCTGATGAAGGTATGTTTATGTAGGATTTATTAGATAAGCACCATTGTGATAAACATTGTTTTGACAAAGATAAACATACACACCTTGTCCTCTGGATGTTTTCAAGCCAGTGAAAATTTATAGCCACTCTTTATTGTCCTCTTATATTCTATTATGTCAAGAGTTTTATTAACCAAGTTCTCATGACACTGAGCACTTGTTTCCTGGAGGAATGAGTGACTGGCCTGGACCTCACAGCCAGGGAGCTTGTATTCCATCCTCCTAAGCTTACTATTCATACCAGACCACACATATGGCCCAAGGAGTGATATTTGCTCTGTCCTTTCAGAGTCCGAGAAAACATTGTTTAGTGGTCTGGCATCGTCTATATTTGCTTGGCTTGATTCGGGATAGAGTATAATCCTAGTTCTTGATGAAAGGATTTTCATGCATTAACCTTATGGGTCATGATATTTGTGGGATTATTTCCACTCATAGAGTGATTTCTGGAAAAAATGTGTACTAATCCTTAATTTAGGATTAAAACAGATATACCCATGAGAGACGGGTTTAGAAAGTTCATCTTAATTTGAGAAATGCAATAAATAAACATTTCTAAAATATCTTGTTGGTCCAGTTATTTCAGACCAGAAGCCAGTAAGAAGTCTGTTCTATATCAAGGTTCCACAGCCCTTTTGTTAGAAGGAGTTGTTTTTCATTGGCTTGCAGCCTTCAAAAGGAGTAAAAACAATGTCAGGGATGGTCCTCCTCAGATCCTAGAGGGTCTGCCTCTAGAAGTATTTTCCCAGGAGGAAACCAGATGAGCTGAGCTTAGGGGTCAGACCAGAGAGAGTAGCTGGATATCAGCCGCCCATCCATGACTTCAGAGGTCTCCTAGCTGATTCACATGATGCCAAATAACAAATATCTTTCTGTTGAGTGTCAGAGTCCAGAAGAGTGGGGAGTTTGTGCCTAAGGGATAAAAAGGAGAATAAATAAGATCATATCTATGAAAAGCCAGCCAGAGTTCCTGAAGAATAGCCTTCAATAGCTTCCTTCTCCACTTCCTCCTTCTCCTGTTCATCTCATCCTTAGCACCAGCCCTCCCCCAGACTTGTCTGTACAAGCCCTAAAGGTCTGATTGAACAATGACACTATACAATTAATGCTGCTAGACTCTTTAACATACTCTGATTGCCATAGTTTCGTTGGATGGGAACAAGATTGGCAACCACACAGAGACTAGCGGTCTTTGAATTCCCGCACTAAATAGGAGGCATGAAATGACTTGGAGACCTGTTCATAGTTCCTGCAGCTATTAGTCACGGTGTGTTAGTGGAACACAATCTCAAAAAGTTATTTCCTAATTGCTTTCCGAAGACCCGGTTCTTCACATGGATAGTTTTGGCCAACTATAATGACAGAGAAACTAACGTGTCAGGAAGAACAGAATTTATACTTTAAGTTTAACTTTGTTTTGGATCAAATGTTCCTTAAAAATAAACCTTCACCTGATCCTAATTTCATTTCAGTTCCATAGACTGGTGATTTGAGTGCTGGGGATAGAGTTCTTAGACTCTGTTTATGTGGTATGAATACAGAAATGGTCTGGTTCTGAGTATTAGGATCATGATCAGTGTTTTGATATAAACTCGAAACCTCTCTGAGTCACGTGTTATTTTTTGAAGCATAGAAATTGGACTTTGCAAACAACCTAAATCCCTTTGTTTGAGAAACTTTAAATAAGCATTGAGTTTTCTTGCCATAAACTTCTGCACTGCCTCTAGAAAGCTTCTTTAAAAAATAGCTCTGAAAACCTGAGTCTGGCAAAGGAGTTGGATAGTTGAAGGGGAAAATAGTAGAAAATTCTGTTTTGTGGTAAAGGGGATCAAAAGGAGGGGGAAAGTAATTATTGTCAATTTAAAATTTCATATTAAATTTCTACTGTACAGTTTTCAAGACTGGCGAACATTTCAGTTTGTTTTATCCAAACCTAGTTACGGTGTTATATGTGTGTTAGAAATTCAACATGTGAATGTCACCTTCTTAAATTTTAATAGCACAAGAGATGGGAACAGCAAGGGAATAAGGAAATAAGCATAAGTTTTGACGGTTAGTGGAATGTCAAGGGCGCTTGGAGGTTACAGAGGTAACTAAGAAGGGAATTGAATTTGGGCAATGCCTCACTTTTACCCACACTACAAATTTCAACCAGTTCTAATGTTCTGCTAACATTCTGTGATTTCATAGGATGGTAAGTTTGGATGGTGGAGGAAAGGGATGGGGCATGAGGGTAATGGCAGAGGGACCCCAGTAGAGCTCTGAGTGACCCGGGGGCAGCTTGAGGGTATCAGGATGATATAATAAGGGGAGGGAGTGCATGAAAGGAAACCTGCCCCACTTCACAATTTAAGCTAAAGTCGGCCCAGCCTGGCACTCCAAAGTGTCATTTCTCAGTGTCATTTCTCAGAGTGTGGCCCCAGCACAGCTTTCATCCAAATTACCTGTGGGTCTGTTAGAAATCCGAGTTCCCGGATGGTACTCCAAATCAGTGGAATCAGAACACTGGGAATGGGACCTGAGAATATGTATTTCAAACAAATAGCCTAGGTCATGCTTAGGCACGTTCATGTTTGACCTCTGCACAAAGAAGCCAAAGGAAGAGGAAGTCAAGAGGAAGCAAGAAAACGTAAATTGGAGAGGAACCTACAAATACCACATGTTAAACTGGCCGCTACTCAGTCCTGCACAGCCCTTAGGTGAGGATCCCATCTGCAATTGCCTTCAGAGTCATTGGGAAAATTCCGAGCGTAGAATTTTTGAACAGTCTCTGGTATAGAGGGAAAAGAAGGGAGGCATTGCGAAATGCTGAATAGGTAGATAACTTGCCACTTATTAGGATAGAATGGCCGGGGCCAGTTTCGTCTCTCCATTTTCCTTCTGGAAACCTATAGTCTAGCCACACTGAGCTGACTGCATTTCCATGGGTGGGCCATGCTTTCCTTGGCCTCCGTGCCCGTGCCCTGTTGCTCCCTCTGTCTAGAATGTCTTTCTCCCGAGGGCAGATTTCTATTTGTCATTGACGTCTTAGTTCAAGGGTCACTTCCGCTGGGAAGCCTGTGCATCCCACATTTCATATTGTACAATTCTCTATAGTAGTAGTTAACACACTCTGTTGAATTACTTACTTGTCTTTCCCATTAGCCTGTGTATTTTTCAGGGTGATTTATTTATCTCTTCAGCATAGAGCTTATTTCATGAAAGCTGCTCATGAAAGCCTCTTTACTTAATAAATGACTTAATGTCTTGATGACCCAACACATTCCCCAACAGGCCCGAATATTTTCACTTCACTTTATCTAAGATTCCGTTTGGAGTAACTGAGAATTTTAGTTTAATAAGTGAAATCAGTCAGTTATCCAGTAGTGTGAATTAACTTCACCTTTGGTTTTTCAAAGATGGGAGAGGAACCACACACAGAGAATGAGAAAGAGTTGACATGGGTAATTTTGACACAGAATTTTTAGGGTTAAATTAGTTCCCAGTGCAGCCACGTAGTGAATGAGTGAGGGCTGTGTAAGGACACGGCTTATTTCAAGATTTTTACCTAGAAACGACCTTGCACTCAGAATGGAGGGAGAAAGCTCTCCTCCCCCTGTGGTGGCCATGGCCTTTGTAGGTCCTAAACACAGAACTCAAGCTGGTCCTGTTCCACCGAATGAAGAGGTGAAATGGGCTTTGGGGGCCTGGCCTGAGAATTTGACCACCATGTGGAAAAAAGACATTCAAAATCCCAGAAAACAGATTTACAAACTAACTTTTGGAATCTAACCAACTCAGAAATTGAACAAGGCCTTGATTACATTTCTCTTGCAAATCAACTTAGCAATGAAAGCAGATTATATTTGTGAAGACAGAGACCAGGACTCTAGAGACCCAACAAGAGACATTTTATGAGAAGGAAACTAGATGCCGTCTGAGGGGCAGGAGACATTAAAAGAAAACAGTACATTCCTGATACAAACAAACAGTACCAAAATGACCAAATTTTCTGAACCCAAAAGCAGACACATGATCTTATGTCATATATGAGTTGGCCCACGCCAAAGAGTCAGGGGTATGATCAATATATAAAGAGGGTGACTCAAGCTGTGTCAAAATTCAAGCAAAACTGAATAGGCAAGAAGGTGTGGCAAGTTTCGTGCAAGCCAATCTCAATTCTAGAACTCAGTACAAGTATTTATTGGGGGGTGTGTGTGTGTGTGTGTGTTATGCTTAGGTACAAAAGAGGAATTAATAAATATTATTGAATGAATGAATGAATCAGTATCTACTATAGTCAGGTGCTGTACTGGTGCTGAGGAATAGTCTTGTCTAAGACATTCTTAGTATATGTTCTCATGGACGTTACAGTCTAGTGGGATGATAAACAATTAAAAGTGTTGTGTGGAGAAAAGGAAGTACCAGTTTCTATCGGAGCACATAGCAAGTGGGTTTAATTTAAGTCAGAGGGTCAGATAAAATATCTCTATGGAAGAGGAGGAGAGAGAGAAGGCAGGAGACAGTGCTGCAGTGTAGGGCTGCACAGGTAGTGTACTGCACAACCCTAGGTGATGCCATTCACGTATGAGTTGGCCTTGGAGGAAAGACTAAGATGGAACGATATGTGCAATGGCCTGGAATATAGGAGAATTGTGGCAAATGCAACCAAGGAACTGTTGTCTAGAAAGGCAAGGGAAAAATCAAGTGGGATGAGGCTGGAAGAAGTAGACAGTGCCCCGTTTAAGGAAGGTTAAGGATTTGAGACTTCAAAGGAAAGGGAAACCATTTACAATTTTGAGATTTGTGTTTTGAAAGGAAAACCAGCACCCCTGTTTGAAGGGTGAAGAATGTTTTGGAGGGTGGCCACAGTGAATGCTGGGCAGAGGGACATAGAAGCCCGGACCAAAGTGATGGGAGAGACAGTCTAGCATATGAAGAACATTAAACAAGATGGGTCAGTTGATTGGGTTTGGGATTAGGAAAAAGAGAAGAGTCAAGTATGTGTAGCTGGTATAAATAGTATAAATATTCTTTTTTAAAAAATCCTAGATATGAAAAAAATCCTTTCTTATCTTTAAAATAATTTAAATTGAACTCTGCGCCTCTCTCTTGCTCCTCTGTGGCTCCCTTTGCACACCTTTACAACCTGAGAAGGTATGAAGGGACCCAGTGTCAACTAGAGCAAAACACTCTGGGAGGCCCCTCTAACCTCCAGCCCATACCACTAAGATACCTGTTGTCCAGGCCACAGCAAATGGACGGCGGAGGTCCTTTACTGAAGCTGGAAGTCCCAGTGCTTAGGCTGGAGCCTCCTAGATATCCCAAGCAGCCATTCCTTCTCAGGTCTTGGCCCATCCCCAAGGCACTAGCGGATGGTGAGGTGAAGGTTCCACTCTGGGGACCAAAACCTTTCAACATTTCTCTTGCAGGAGGAATTCCTCCTCTCCCTCCTTGCCCACCAAGGCACCTGCTCTATGCCTTTCCTCTTTGGGACACCAGATTTCTTTAAGTAGTTTCTTAGGGTTTCATAACTGGGGTCCATGAACTTGCACGGGAAAAAAATTACATCTTTGTTTTCACAGATGTGTAACTGTAATTCAGCACTTCCTTCAATTGCAAATGGAAACAGCAAACCACAGTTGTGTTAGAAGTATTTGCAACTTTGTACCGATAGGAATCACAGATATTTTTATATCCTGTATTGTTATTGCAGGTATCTGGAAATATGGTTTACCACACAGCATCTTAGATATTGTTTTTAACATGTTGATAAAGAAACCCACATACTAAAAATCATAAATTTGTTTTAATAATTTGGTAGTTGTATTTCAGTATATTTGGTTTCCTTTATAATCCAATGCATTTTATTTTAGGCATTCAAAAGCATTATCAGTCTGCCAGAGATGTCTTCCAAGTTTCTGGCTTGAACAACTCATGGGGATATTTCCTGAGATGAGGAAAACTGGAGAAACTGCAGGTTTGGGGCTGGGGTGGGTGGACAAAGATGATGTCATGACTTTAGAACATACTGGGGTATAGTTAAGCTCAGTTTACCTGTGAATTCAATGAGTTATACACTTATATACACAAGTATATATAAGTTATACACTTATAACACAGAAAATTTACCTATAATCCAAAACCTTAAACCAAAGCTGGAGTTCTGCTTAAAATATGCAGCACTGGGGTCCGGCCTAGTGGCCTAGTGGTTAACTTCACATGCTCTGTTTTGGTGGCCCAGTTTCACAGGTTTGGATCCTGGGTGCGGACCTACACCATTCATCAAGCCATGCTGTGGCAGTGACCCACATGAAAAGCAGAGGAATGGGCACAGACGTTAGGTCAGTGCCACTCTTCCTCAAACAAAAAGAGGAAGATTGGCAACAGGTGTTAGCTCAGGGCCTATCTTCCTCACATAAGAAAAAAAAAGCCTCACTAGCAGTGAAAGTCAATATTCAGGGCATTCTTTACTTTAAAAGTCATTTACAAAGTAAAGTAAATCTGTTCTTTGAAATGGAATTGATTCAGAGCTGTTTTCTTCCTGTCAACTTTATGCTAACTAAAAGGACTCAAAAGTATGGACATTACTTAAATTAAGTAGTCATTCTGTTTCAGAGGAAAGCTGTATAACAATTCAGCTGACTACACTGAACTGATCATTTTAACTATGGAATTATTTTGAAAATCCGCTTAGGGTCAAAACAACTTCCTTTATTTTACAGACGTACATACATGTACACAACTTTCCAATCATTTTATTAGGCTGAACTATACGGAATTGCCATTTTTTTGGTCAAAAATAGTTGGATATCAGTTATTTAATATGATTTGACCTCAAATTCTGGATCAGCACCTTGAGATCTCTGATAAAATAAAAGGAAATCTCTGGTACTCATGTCATGGAACAACTCAAGATCAATTCAGACTAGACAGATGGATAGATAGAGATATTTTTCTTTCATTTCACTGTAAGATAATTGTTGAATCTGAGGGAAGTACATATTTACTTCTATTTTTAATAATTTCAAATTTCTTAGAAACATAGGCCTGGAGACACCCTCAGATGCCCACTCAGTGAGTTTAGGTAGCTGCTCACTGTCAATAAATGTTTTAGTTTATTGATAGTGGTGATGGGCATGGACTTTGAGGTCAAAGAGATCTTGGTTTATCTATTTATTTGACAAATTCTTTTCGAGATCTCATCATAAGCCAGACGCTGATAGAAGCCTAACAAAATAGTGAACAAAACTCCTCCTTACTGTCTTACACGGGATTGTTCTTGTGAAACTCAGTTTTTTCAGTTGTAGGGGTAGGAGAAGGGTAAAAACATGCCTCATGGAGTTGTCATAAATATTAAATGAAATTAATGCATGCAAAGTGTTTAGAAAAGTGCCTAGCATATAGTAAAATTTCAGTATATGGTAATTGTTAATATTACTATGGACCAACCCCTCATTTTAAAGCTGAAAAAAATTGTATTACCCACACATTCTCGTTCTCCTCACTGCCCCACCCTCTCTTACCTCTGCATAGGTTTTATTCTCAGATAGACTTGCCAATGTGGTAGCAAAGATGGACACTAGTAGCTATAAGCTTATATTGTCCTCATTGCTAATGATCCCAGTGCGAAGACTTTGACTTTACCCAGAGAGTGGTGGGTGGGGAGTGGAGTGAAGGGGTCAGCCCACTTGAGCCACATTGAATGGATTTATGAGAAAGGGTTTCTATTACTAGAAAGTAAGGATGAAGGAAAGGCAGGCTAGGCAGACAAGAACCTTAGCTTCCACAGTTTACTTTAGGGAGGCAAAGGGGAAAAATGAGATGTGTATGTGTGATGGTGGTGGTGGTAGTGTGTGAGTGAGTGTTTGTGAACTGTGACTATGACTTAGATGAAGTCTGAAATAATGGACTAGAAACCACAAAAATGATCAGTTCCTAGAGGAAAAAAGAGATGAAGAGTGAGCACTTACAAAAAAAAGTCATCATATTTGCATCCAAATTCCTCCATTTTATACGACTTTGCACAATTCCTTGTTAAATGTGAAGTCAACTACAACACTATGGATTAGAGCAATCAGATTAGGACTCCTTTGGTTGCAATGATCAGAAATCAATCTCAGATTACCATTTCATGAAGATGAAAATGGGAGTTGAAGGTAGGCATGGACCTACGTGGAGATCACAAGGCCAAACCAGATTTCTGTACCAGGTAAATGAAGGTGATGAACCTGCTTGTACTTGCAAAGACAAAATCAGACAGGTACACTCATGAGATTCAGATCCTGTAATATAAAAGAACAGAACTTCTTGGGGCCAGCCTCATAGCCGAGTGGTTAACTTTGCACACTCCACGTCGGTGACCCAGGGTTTCGCCGGTTTGGATCCTGGGCACAGACATGGCACCGCTCATCAGGCCATGCTGAGGCGGCATCCCACATATCACAACCAGAGGCACGCACAACTAGAATATACAACTGTGTCCTGGTGGGCCTTGGGGAGAAGAAGAAGAAGAAAAGAAGATTGGCAACAGATGTTAGCTCAGGTGCCAATCTTTAAAAAAAAAAAAAGAACAGAACAGAACTTTTTTTCTTCTTCTCTCCAAAGCCCCCCAGTACATAGTTGTATATTCTAGTTGTGAGTGCCTCTGGTTGTGCTATATGAGATGCTGCCTCAATATGACCTGATAAGCAGTGCCATGTCTGCGCCCAGGATCTGAACCGGTGAAACCCTGGGCTGCCAAAGCGGAGCGCGCGAACCTAACCACTTGGCCACAGGGCCGGCCCCAGAACAGAACTTCTTGAAGAAGAGTCCATAACAATCTGAAGCTGAGATCACCAAGATCCACGGGCAACAGCAGGAACTTTCTGAACAAGTATGAGTAACCACTGAATGAGTTTATGTAATGAACAAAGTCATCCAGAATTTATAATGCTTTACCATATTGATCATAATTTGCATCAGTTCAACATCTTTGATCTCAGAGTCCTGCTCAGAAAGGTTAAGAAACATATCCAAAAGTCACACAGCCTATAAGTTAGAGGTTAAGTTGGGAACACAGGTTACTTGATTCCTAACCTACAGCTCTTTGTCTATACTAGTGCTTCTCAAACTTGAGCATGCATCAGAATCACCTAAAAGGTTTGTTAAAATACAAATTGGACCCCCTACCCCAAAGTAAGGACCCAATGATTTGCATTTCTTTCAAGTTCCAAGGTGATGCTCATGCTTCTGATCCAGCGACCACACTTTGAGAATGATAGGTCTATACAAAACCTACTACCTTTAATGTTTCCTCACTAATAAATATGAGATACAATTAACTGCCAACATTCACTGAGAACTTAATACGTGTCAAGCACTGTTCTAGGTACCTTATGGATGTTAATCCCCATGAGACGGGTAAGAGAGGTAAATTGCCCAAGGTGATACAGCCAATATGTGGGAAAGCTGAGTTGCAAAATCAGATAGTCTAGCTACAAAGGCCAGTATCTAATTTATACACTATAGTCCATCCGCAGTAGTGAAGTAGTACCTGTGGGATATAAGTTGACCCTTGACATATACCTGGTGTAATGTCAGAGGACCCAGAGCTGATAGGGACACTGGCTCTTACTGGGAGCTGCTGGAGTATAGAAACTCAGGTAAGGAGTGAGGAAGTATTCTAGTAATATCCACGATCTCTTCATTGCCAAGAGTTCTACAAACAGTAACTGCAATCTATCACAGTTTTCATGATCCTATTTGCTAATAATTCCCAAACAAAAAAATATAAAATATTAAACATGAAATTATGTAGGTACTCATCTGAATATTGACAAATGCTCAATTTGATTGCTATTTTTTTCTTTATCAAGAATGTGCAAGCAGAGTCAAGCAAATAGCAGTGGAAGTGAGGACAAGAAGCCTAAGAAGAGATACCTAAATAAGTTATCAGAATGGCAAGGGTCAAGAAAGATACTGGAAGCTGGAGTCTGAATCCATGAATCAAAGAGTGGGGAATGGTGGGTGTCAAAGTTTAAGTAATTTGGTTGCTAACAACAGAAAGCAACCTTGGGTGCCTTAGGAAAAAAATGTACTAAAAGAGTGTGAGGTTACTCGTATCATTTAACTAGTAATTCCTTCTAGAATGGATCTCTTTGCTGATGAATCTCTGACCAACCTTCAAGGCCCAGTTTATGAGTTTTTTCCCCTGTTAAGTATACTATCAGCGTATTAATCTATTAATTAATTAGCTATTGCACTGAGAGCTCATCTCATCATCTTATGGGTTAGTTGTTCTACCTGCCTGTCTTCCTCACTAGGATAAGAGCAAAAAGATTCCATGTTTTTTCCATCTTTGTTTTCCCCAAGCTATTGATTGTAGAAGGGGAAGGGAGAAAGGAAAGGAGTAAGGAACAGCAGAGAGGTCAGTAAGGGGGAGAAGGAGGAGAGACAAGTGAAACAAATCATGTTATCCTGCCTCTAAGGAAATTATGGTGCATGAGGAATCTGGTAGACTGGTTGTTAGGTCATTAAAACCTCAATTCTATCTTATACTCAATAAACATTGTTGAATGACATTACTTGTTCTACCATTCTGGGAAGAAATGTGTAATTTTATACTATTTTGGGTCAATTCTTTCTTTTACTATATAATAATTTTCTAGATAACAATATCAGTAAATATTTGGCTGGATTTTCAATTATGATCTACTATTATTCTTTTCTAAGTTTACAACCTCACTTCTCAATGACAGATACTACTCCATAGATGGTACACTTCATTCATTGATCTAAAAGTGGGCCCCTGAATTTCAGTTGTTAGTATGAGTGTGATGGTTAATTTTATGTATCAACTTGACTTGCTACTGGGTGCCCAGATATTTGGTCAAACATTATTCTGGGCGTGTCTGTGAGGGTGTTTCTCAATGAGATTAACATTTGAATAGGTAGACTGAGTAAAGCAGATTGCTCTCCCCAGTGTGGATGGGCCTCATTCAATCAGTTGAGGGCCTGAATAGAGCAAAAAGGCTCATCCTCTTGCGAGTCAGAGCAAACTCCTGCTGCCTGACTGCTGAGCTGGCGTATTGGTCTTTTCCTGTCTTCAGACTCAAACCAAAACACCAGCTCCTCTTGGATCTCTAGTCAGCTGGCTTTTGGACTGAAACTTGTAGCAGGCCCTTTCCTGGTTCTCAGGCATTGGACCGGTCCTGGAACTGTACCATCAGCAATCCCAGGTCTCTGGCTTGCCAACTGCAGATCTTGGGACTTCTCAGCCTCCGCAATCGCATATGTCAGTTCCTTAGGATAAATCTCTAGAGAGAGAGAGATTCGTTTACTTAATACTTATATGTCTTTCACATAAAAGAAAATATAATGTAAAGGATGTTGAGCTGAGAGTTGAGATGCTTGAGTTCTAAGATTGGATTTTTATTACAAATTATATGCAAGACCTTGAACAAATCACTGAACCTTTCTAGGCTCAAGTTCCCTAACTTTATTTATTTATTTTAAAGATTTTATTTTTTTTTTCCTTTTTCTCCCAAAAGCCCCCCAGACATAGTTGTATATTCTTCGTTGTGGGTCCTTCTAGTTGTGGCATGTGGGATGCTGCCTCAGCGTGGTTTGATGAGCAGTGCCATGTCCGCGCCCAGGATTCAAACCAACGAAACACTGGGCTGCCTGCAGCAGAGTGCGTGAACTTAACCACTTGGCCACGGGGCCAGCCCCTCAAGTTCCCTAACTTTAAAAGTGAAAGAATGGAGTGTTTAGTTCCAGGATAGTAAAGACATCTAGATCTTATACTGATCTCTGGAAACCAACCAAAATCAACAAGGAAAACTAGCAACAGATACTCCTATTTGTAATTATTAGAAAATCCTCATTAATTTGAACCATAATATAAATGAAGAACAGCTGTCAAGTACAGTGAAAATTGGACCAGAGAGAGGGAATAAACGGAAAGCAGGGGGCTACCAGGGATCATAGGCTAAGAGGGTAGAGTTCTCTGAAGTAGGTGGCACATACCAAGGGGCAAGATGCAGAGAACAAGACAGGTGGGCTGAGGGGCTCCTGACACCCCATGAGATGCCCTGCTGTAGCAGGGGATGTGATGATTAATGAGGGCATTTGCAGACAAGCTAACTCTTCAAGAAGTTATCTTTCTGTTTGGCAGACCAAATGAGAAACTGTGAATGATAAGCAGCCTACACATATCAGTCATTATCCTCTACAGAATGTGAACTCCATGAAGGCAGGGATTCTTTTTTTCTGTTTTATTTATCGTTGTATTCCCTCAACCTAGAGCTGTACCTGACGCAGAGTAGGTGCATAATAAATATTTGTAGGATGGCTGGCTGGCTGACCTCACTAACATACTTGTATATGCACACACACAGACAACTTCATATTATTTGGGACCTTGATGTGAACTGAAAAATCTTCCTAGAACACCTCTCTGACCCTTCACCTATTCTTGTACATTGTCTGCTACATCCAGAGAAAACCCCTTCATTATCAAAACAGAATTACCATAGGACTTATGCAAAAAAAAGAACTATTCAAATAATGAAGAAGAGGAACTGATCAAATAAAACCCACAAAAAAACACTCACCAAAATATTTTTATTGCTGTAGAGGAGATAAAAATTGTGGCCAAAGAGTTGTCTGTGAGTTCATAAAACTTAATAAATCAAATAGCACTGCTGAATCAGGACTTTAAGGCTGAGATACAGAGTCTCAAGGAGAAAAGAATAAAACAACGTAATATTTTTAAAAAATTCTTTTATTACAGTCACATTGGTTTATAAGGTCATGCAAATAAAACATAAATCTTTTAAAAAATTAGTTGGCAGATCTTGGGATAGAAATAAAAGAGAAAAATTAATTTATCACAGAAATAAACCTTGATGGCAACAGAAATGCTGTCAATGCTGAAATTACAGTCAAGTCATTGAAGATATCTTGAGAAACTGAGCAAAATGAAATAGAAAAGAATAAAGCCTACAGTGGAGAAAAAAATGGCAGATAAAGAACACAGAAGGAAATCCAACAGGTGCAACACGTTTTAAAAGACAAGAACAGAGCCAGCCCTGATGGTCTAGTGGTTAAAGTTCGGTGCTCTCATCACTTCGGCAGCCCAGGTTCCTGTTCCAGTAGCAGAACCACACCACCTGTCTGTCAGTAGCCATGCTGTGGTGGGGCCTCACATAGAAGAACTAGAAGGACTTACAACTAGGATATACAACCACGCACTGGGGCTTTTGGGAGAGAAAAAGAGAGGAAGAGTGGCAACAGATGTTAACTCAGGATGACTCTTTCCCTAAAAATAAAAAAACAAACAACAAATAAATAAAAGACAAGAACAGATCAAATGGAGCACAAAAATGTTCAAATACATGTCAAGAAAACTCCTGAAATAAAAGGAGACTTGAATCTATAGAATTAAAGGACACACAATATAAGAGCAGACATAAATATTTACTAATACCTAGGTACAATCTAGTAAAGTTAATGGACTTCAAAGGAAAAGAAATAACCCAAGAGTATCCAGGGAGGAGAGACATAAAGATCTCCTCTTAAAAGCAAAAGGATTAAGGTAACTTCAAACTTTTCCACATTCGGTGCTAGGAAGAATAGAGTCATGTCTGAAAAGTTCTCACAGAAATAAAGTGTGATTGCTAAATAGGACAGACTAGACCCTTTACTAACTGTTCATATATGCAATAACTTTTTTCAAATGTGCAAAATCTTAGGGAAATACAGACTACATGAGTTTTTAAAAAAATGATTAGCAAACTTAAATCAACCAAGATATAAATGCATTGCCTGTAACAAAAGAACCAGCTGTGAGCATTATCATTTTGTATGTAGAACTAAGGTTAAAATAATTTGAGGGAATTGTGGTTACAGAACAGATTATAAATGTAATAAATTGTCACTTTGTATAAATAATATAACTAACAAAAATCAGAATCTAGAGAGAAAAGAAGATGGGAGGTAGTTTAAGTATACTGATTTCCTCATGTTCAAAGTATATTATTTAGGGCTGATCTAAGATTAAGTATATTACTAAGCAAAATAAACGTAGGAGGAGAGAAAAGCAAGGAGGTGAAAGAAACTGAAAATATTGTAAAAATACTATTCAGAGTGGGGAACTAATAGATATTGGTTAAAGAAAGATAGAACTTACTGTATTATATAAAGTTATATTTTAGAAGGTGACAAGAAAATTACTAGAAGAATTAAAAGTGGACCATAAATCTTCCATATTATGAAAAAGAAATATGCACATATGCAAAACAAACTTAAGAAATCGCAGACCAATGGTAAAATATTAAAAACAAAGTGTAACGGATTCCTGCTTCCACGAATATTCATAATAAGATGGCACAAAACACGTGCATAACTAAACCACTCCTGCTGAGAACAAGTAACAAAGCATGATAAAAAAAATTTCTTTTTAATCTTATACCATCAAGGTATATGAATTATGAAACAAAGAGGAGGAAAAAGAAACCATAGAGGTTAGTCCTAGGAGTGGCTGATGATTCTGGAAGAGGTAGATAAAGGAGAAGTTGAGCAGAGGTTTTGGCAGTCCCACAGAGCTAAATGGTTAACAACAAAAACAAAAAAGCTAACTTAACTTCTGTTAAGAAGGGGTCTCTGGTAAACCCTCACACATTGAGTTGGGATCCCAAAAGGCTCCACCTAAGAGTAGGGAGTAACTGGAAAAAACTTGGGACTGAAATACAGTTTCCAATCATGTCAGTCCCTATAATTGGATTAAGGTGATCTAAGATTGCTGGTGCCCCTAACCACCTGCCAAAGGCAAATGTATATCCTCCCTGGAGGAAGATAATTCTAGGCCTCAAATTATTTCCACATTTTTTTTCGTATACATTGTCCTGCACACAATAAAAAATAACCAGACAAATGACACAAGAAGAAATAGAAAATCTGAATTATCTGATAAACTCAAAGAAATTAAAAACCATAACAAAGGCATAATTTGATTTCTCCAGGGTTATCCCACTCAACTTTTTCTACTTAAAACTAAAATATTTTCATATTTTTGAGAAAGCATTCCTATTTTGGTGATAGAAATGTTTGGGGAATTAAAAAAAATTATGAGTACCTATTTTCTCTTCATCTTATTTTACTCAGTGTTATCAAACTCTTCTATGATTTACTTTTGAGGATTATGTATATTAACTTCTCAATTATGTTTCAAACCCTAGAAGGGCAGACCATGAGGCATAAGAGTGAAGGAAAAAATGGAAGGCAGGAGGGCGAGAAGGAAAGAAAGAGGAAAAAAAGGATTGTTCTGATTTGGATTATTGCAGTTCTGCATGCACATCCTCCAGTCTATTTATAGCCTTCTGCCATATAATAGTCATGAATAGTTATGGATACTATTCAGTATAAAATACATTCAGAGAAGCAATGTGACAAAGTGGTTAAGATTTGAGAGGGTGCGTGTGTGTGTGTCTGTGTGTACAGTCTTATGGTCCTTGGACAAATTACTTAACCTCTCTAATTTTCAGTTTCCTAATCTATAAGATAAAGATGATCATGGTACACCTCACATATCATTGTAAGAATTAAATGAGAAAATACATCTTAACAGTATTAGCATAGAGCCTAGGACATACAAAAATTCTATGAATAGTAGCTATTATTTATGTTTTTTATGGAGAAAAAATAAATAAAAATATATGTGACTTGATTTGGGGTTTTAAAATGTATTGATGGGGAAAAACCCAAGTCAACCAAAGTATCTTTATGCTTATTTCATGGATATAAAAAAATTTTCTGTACTAAGTGGTAGAAATGAGTATGGCCATGCTGGGAAACTATCCTACGTTGGGCTACCTGGTGGCCTATGATGTGATCAAAACATTTGACATTTTCCTAAAGAAAAGAGGGTGAATAATAACTTGGCCTTTCTTTAAAAAAAATATACCAGGAACTCTGCGTCCTTGCCAGTTGTCTGTTCCATAGTTTGTTGAGACTACCCAACATTGTCTGGAATTTCCAAGCCTCAGCACTATAAAAATAATTCTCTAGAAGTGCCTCCAAATAATTTTATGTTGTGTAGTTACCTAACACTGCACTTTGGGCTACAGTATAACATGGATGTGCTGGTAATTATGTTGAGTTCAGAGAGTCCTGCATAAAGCCTGTTTTGTCATAAACAGCAGCCCCTTGATGTTTAAGGAATGGCATTGGTAGGTTCTGGAAACTGAGTACCTACAATTACGGGAGCATATTTATCACACAAAGAGGGCAGTTGAGAATGGCTGATACAAACTCTGAAAAAACAAGGCCGTTGATGTTCCACTGTGAACCCTCAAGAGCCCTTGAGGAAAAAAAGTCACTTTCACAGGGAACTTTCAATTGCCTGCTCTGTGAAGTCTAAAAATAATAGACCGAGTTCATTTTTTTTCCCCTTGTCTCTTGGCTAAAAGACCACAGAAAACTGTTGCTTTACTTAATGTCAAGAAAAAAATTGTATTGCATTTCGTTAAATTCATTTTTCGCCTCAAAGACTGAGTCCAGGTTAACATATCAAAGTAATTTTCTCTAAAAAAATTTCTGTAAAATTTTTCTTTTCTTTTTTCTAAAAATTGCACATTTTCTTTAAAAATCTGAAATTCTTACTCTGAATTTTATTGAAAGTAAATTCAGTGAGCAGATTATATTTGTAGAAGTAAACAGCAAATAGTAGATAGACAGTAAATTCTATTTAATTATGATAGGGGATGAGATATTTTGGTATTAATCCTTTTCTCTCTCAATGAATTAAGACACATAGAAGCACTATTTAAAAATCATGCTGGGAGATAAATGTTTGTTACATTCTTTTTCCAATGATTTTTTGTTTTGTGAAACCAACTTTTCTGCATTCAATGGCCTCACCCAAAAAAGAGCTTTACTGGTAAGTGTTTCTATCATTCTGAATGAGCTATCTGAATATGACCTCCCACACCCAGATGCATTTGGATTTCCCACCCGCTTAGACTATTTCATTCAAAACGGAAAATCATGTGGTTTCATTTTTATCGCTTTTTCAATTGAGAAGATTGTCAGGAGGAAACATGTCTGTGGCTTTATTATCTTTTTTGCTTTAATCAAGAGGATTGTCAATAGGAAGGGATTTCAGTATACAATACACAGACAGCAAACGTGCCTTTTTGGTCATGATGTTTTTCCATTATGACACTGGAAGTTTTTTAGGGGTACATACCATGTTTTGCCGCCCTTTTCATATAAAATTTCATATAAAATTATGATGCTATAAAACTTTAGACCTATCTGTGAAAGCTGAAGTGTGCTGGGAACCAGGAAGCTCTGACTCATTGCCTTGATGAGTAAAACAAGTAAGAAATTGCTAGGTTTTCCTCCCATAGATTTCAGTCTCCAGATGCGCCCTGCGTAAGCCCTGGATCTTACAAACCTGTCCTCAATCTTGCAACTGGGGACAGGGGAAATGGAAAGCTGACCTGTCAGTGACCCATAGAGCATTCTACTTGGAAGAGCGTGGGTTCCCTCCACCCTGCCACTACGCTCTTGGCGTCCAGTCACCATCCAGTTTGCGTCCCTACATAGAGTCGTACCTTTGAAGGAACTACACATACAGTAGGCAAAGTGGGCGTGGCCCTGGCTATCTTCATTAACATCGTAATGAATATGTTTATCAAAAAAGCTTATTTTTAATTGAATAATCATTTGAGTCATGGTAAAAATATCAGGTGTGTTGTTTAGGAAAAACATTCAGCTTCGATTTGGAGAAATAAATATATTTTAAGGGCAATTCTTTCTATACTGTTCCTTATTTATTTATACTTTACGGCTGTAGAACACCAACAGTGTCTTGTTTCAGATTTTTAAAATACATATTGTTTCTTAAATCTACAGTTGCTTCATTCTCTTTCAATTCTGTTTTAGTATCTCACGTATTTAGAAGAACTTCCTAAAAATCTTTCGTGGTTCAGAGACATAGAATGTTAAGGCTGAGCCTTTAACATGCCAGTGCGGTTCAAGAGAAAGCTAATGCAGTCCACATACGTAATTTAAAAATTTCTAGTTACCGCATTAAACAAAGTAAAAAGAAACAGGTGAAATTCTTTTTAATAGTATATTAAATTAAATTAGTATATCCAAAAAATTATAATTTTAATATGTAATCAAAATAAAGTATTATTAACGAGATGTTTTACTTGTCTTTCCTCATTAAGCCTTCACAATTCAGTGTGTATTTTATACTTATAGTACATGTTAATTCAGACTAGCTGCATTGCAAGGGCTCAGTGGTCACATGTGGCCATGACTATTGTGGTGGACACTGCAGATCTACTCTATAAAGGGAGTTTATGGCTACTGGGTGGAAAGAACCAGTACTTTCTCTTTCCACTATCCTCAACCCCCAATTGCCATGCTTTTGAACTTTTAATGAAAAAATGACTCTTCTAGAACTATAGAGCATGCTCATAGTTACAAGTAATGTTGATCCAACCCTGCACCACCTAGCCACACGTTTTAAGTGGTTAATAACTTTCCTTTCATTACAAATGAAATACATGTTTTTTGTAGATGAATTAGAAAGTACAAATTACAAAAAGAAAATTTTAAATATTTCTAGGCACACTCCCTGAGAACTTCTACTAACATTTTACTGTATATCTATTTAGAAGTTTTCTTGTGCAATTTATGTAAAAGTTTTAGAATACATGTACTCTTTAGTAACTGATTCTTTTTTACCTAGTGTTACATGTTAAAGATTTTCTCAGGTTCTTTTCATGCATCTTCTAGATAAATTTTAGTGGCAGAATAATATTTCATTTAATGATGCACCATAATTTGTTTAACCAATTCCTTGTCTTTGGACGTTGCAATTTACCTATCCATCTCTCTATATTTTTTGCTATCATTAATGAGCCTATTCCTTAGGTTTGTTTTGCTCACGTTTCGAGTGAGGGAGAGGGAACAATTTTACAGGTAATCCAAAGAATGGGGAGAAAGTTGCAAATTGCAACCAACTAAGTAATAATTTTTTGGTTTCTGTGAACACTTTGAAATGTTCATTTAGCATGCATAAAGGATCCACAGGAAACTATCAGAAAAACCATACATGTGTCTAAAGATTGAATGTGTTTTCAATGCTTTTCAGGTTAATGAAAGAAAACAGTCCAATTACGTTTTCCTTTTTTCCAAGTGGATATGCTGAAAGAAAATAAAACAGATAAACAATCTCTTTTATGTTATCATTTGTTTTTTTAAGCCATTACCACTGCTGTATCAATGAAAACATAAATCTAAACTCATTTCATTTCTAAATAGTTAGGGAAGCTAAAAATCTAAAGGATAATTTCATGAACGCAAAACATCTGCCTCAAGTGTCTTGTTGCCAGGGAGTTGTAAAGAGGAAAGGCAGTTTGTTTAATCCCCTCTCCATCTCGCCCTCAGATTATTGAAAATTGCGGAGGCTGACTTTTTTCACAAAGTCAGTTTTGCTCCCTAAGAGCGGGTATAAATAGCAACTGCAGCAATGAAACCACTGCTCTTCCAGGACCCTGCCTGGAATAAAGTGTCTTCAAAGAGGGAAGATCTTACACTCACGCCAAGCAAGGTCCATGTTTGGGTACCAAAATTAGAATGTCCTGGCTTATATTCTCAAGACAAGTAATTATTTCCATAGTGATTTGGTTTAGAGAGACGACCCAGCCGTGGGTCCACCCAGCACGGAACCACTCTTAGTTCCATAACTGTTTAAACTCAGGTAGAGTCTAGGTCAGCGGTCCAGATTGCCCCACCACTCAGATGAGTTCCATCAAGGGGTTCCCCTGGGTGTCTTTTCCTTTCAATAGATCTCACTGAGAACCATCTTAGTCCTTTAAAGAGGTTCTAGTAACGTCTCAGCTCAGGAGGGAAGGGGTAAAATCTTTCTTTCTCAGGAGACCTTAATCCTGG